>NC_053026.1:600770307-600945587 GCF_003073215.2 Triticum urartu
GATCTAGGTATTGCCATCTTTGGTAGGCAATCCATAAGTGGCTCTCATAATAGATTCATAAGGTAATTTAATTTTATTTCTAGGAAAGTGTTCCATGCCTTTCATTAACGTAAATTAGAATCTAATATTTCCTTCCTTCATATCAATAATTGCACCAATCGTTCTAAGGAAAGGTCTACCAAGAATAATAGGACATGAAGGATTGCAATCTATATCAAGAACGATAAAATCTACGGGCACATAATTCCTATTTGCAACAATAAGAACATCATTAATTCTTCCCATAGGTTTCTTAATAGTGGAATCCGCAAGGTGCAAGTTTAGAGAGCAATCATCAAAATCATGGAAACCTAGCAAATCACACAAAGCATAGCATTCATGATCTTTAATTTAAATTTTAATAGTAGGTTCCCACTCATCATAAAGTTTTCTAGGGATAGAAACTTCCAACTCAAATTTTTCTTCATAAGATTGCATCAAAGCATCAACGATATGTTTGGTAAAATTTTTATTTTGACTATAAGCATGAGGAGAATTTAGCACAGATTACAACAAGGAAATACAATCTATCAAAGATCAATTATCATAATTAAATTCCTTGAAATCCAAAATAGTAGGTTCATTAACATCTACAGTTTTGATCTCTTCAATCCCACTTTTATCAAATTTAGCATCAAGATCTAAAAACTCCAAATTTTTGGAACGCCTTCTAGGTAAAGGTGGATCATATTCAGTCCCATCATTATCAAGATTCATATTGCAAAACAAAGATTTAATAGGGGACACATCAATAACTTTTAGATCTTCATCTTTATTATCATGGAAACTAGAAGAACACGCTCTTATAAAGTAATCTTTCTTAGCACGCATCCTAGCGGTTCTTTCTTTTCACTCATCAATGGAAATTCTCATGGCTTTGAGAGACTCATTGATATCATGCTTAGGAGGAATAGATCTAAGTTTCAAAGAATCAACATCAAGAGAAATTCTATCAACGTTCCTAGCCAACTCATCAACCTTAGGCATTTTTTCTTTAATCAAAGCATTGAAATTCTTTTGCTAAGTAATAAATTCTTTAATATTAGATTCAAAATCAGAGGGCATCTTATTAAAATTTCCATAAGCATTGTTGTAGGAATTACCATAATGATTAGAGGAATTACTAGGATAAGGCCTAGGATTAAAGTTTCCTCTATACGCGTTGTTACCAAAATTGTTCCTACCAACAAAATTCACATCCATAGATTCATTATTATTCTCAATCACAGTAGACAAAGGCATATCATTAGGATCAGAAGAAACACTTTTATTAGCAAATAATTTCATAAGTTCATCCATCTTTCCACTCAAAACATTAATTTCTTCTATCGCATGCACTTTCTTATTAGTAGATCTTTTAGCGTGCCATTGAGAATAATTAACCATAATATTATCTAGGAGTTTAGTAGCTTCTCCTAAAGTTATTTCCATAAAAGTGCCTCCCGTGGCCAAATCTAAAAGATTTCTAGAAGCAAAATTCAATCCGGCATAAAATTTTTGTATAATCATCCACAAATTCAAACCATGTGTAGGGCAATTACGTATCATTAATTTCATCCTCTCCCAAGCTTGTGCAACATGTTCATGATCAAGTTGCTTAAAATTCATAATATCGTTTCAAAGAGAGATGATCTTAGCGGGAGGAAAATACTTAGAGATAAAACCATCTTTGCACTTATTCCAAGAATCAATACTATTTTTAGGCAAAGGCGAAAACCAAGCTTTAGCACGATCTCTAAGCGAAAAAGGAAATAGCTTCAATTTAACAATATCATTATCCACATCTTTCTTCTTTTGCATATCACACAAATCAACGGAGCTATTTAGATGAGTAGCGGCATATTCACTACGAAGGCCGGAAAACGGATCTTTCATGACAAGATTCAGCAAGGCAACATTAATTTCACAAGATTCAGCATCGGTAAGAGGAGCAATCAGAGTGCTAATAAAATCATTGTTGTTGGTATTGGTAAAGTCACACAATTTAGTGTTTTCTTGAGCCGTCATGACAAGCAAGCAATCCAACACACAAGAAAACAAGAAACGGGCAAAAAGAGGCAAATAGAGAAAGAGAGGGAGGATAGGGAGAGAGATGGCGAATAAAATGGCAAGGGTCAAGTGGGGGAGAGGAAAACGAGAGGCAAATGGCAAATAATGTAATGCAGGAGATAAGGGTTTGTGATGGGTACTTGGTATGTTGACTTTTGCGTAGGCCTCCCCGGCAACGGCGCCAGAAATCCTTCTTGCTACCTCTTGAGCATTGCGTTGGTTTTCCCTTGAAGAGGAAAGGGTGATGCAGCAAAGTAGCGTAAGTATTTCCCTCAGTTTTTGAGAACCAAGGTATCAATCTAGTAGGAGGCTACGCGCGAGTCCCTCGCACCTGCACAAAACAAATAAATCCTCGCAACCAACGCGATAAGGGGTTGTCAATCCCTACACGGTCACTTACGAGAGTGAGATCTGATAGATATGATAAGATAATTTTTTGGTATTTTTATGATAAAGATGCAAAGTAAAATAAAAGGAAATGAAAATAACTAAGTATTGGAACATTTAATATGATGAAGATAGACCCGGGGGCCATAGGTTTCACTAGTGGCTTCTCTCAAGAGCATAGGTATTTTATGGTGGGTGAACAAATTACTGTTGAGAAATTGACAGAATTGAGCATAGTTATGAGAATATCTAGGTATGATCATGTATATAGGCATCACGTCCAAAACAAGTAGACCGACTCCTGCCTGCATCTACTACTATTACTCCACACATCGACCACTATCCATCATGCATCTAGAGTATTAAGTTCAAGAGAACAGAGTAACGCTTTAAGCAAGATGACATGATGTAGAGGGATAAATTCATGCAATATGATAAAAAAACATCTTGTTATCCTCGATGGCAACAATACAATATGTGCCTTGCTGCCCCTACTGTCACTGGGAAAGGACACCGCAAGATTGAACCCAAAGCTAAGCACTTCTCCCATTGCAAGAAAGATCAATCTAGTAGGCCAAACCAAACTGATAATTCGAAGATACTTGCAAAGATAACCAATCATACATAAAAGAATTCAGAGAAGATTCAAATATTGTTCATAGATAAACTTGATCATGAACCCATAATTCATCGGTCTCAACAAACACACCGCAAAAGAAGATTACATCGAATAGATCTCCACAAGAGAGGGGGAGAACTTTGTATTGAGATCCAAAAGGAGAGAAGAAGCCATCTAGCTAATAACTATGGACCTGTAGGTTTGAGGTAAACTACTCACACTTCATCGGAGAGGCTATGGTGTTGATGTAGAAGCCCTCTGTGGTCGATGCCCCCTCTGACGGAGCTCCGGAACAGGCCCCAAGATCTCGTGGATACAGAAAGTTACCGCGGTGGAATTAGGGTTTTGGCTCCGTATCTGGTCGTTTGTGGGTAGTAGGTATATATAGGAGGAAGAAGTACGTCGGTGGAGCAACAGGGGGCCCACGAGGGTGGAGGGCGCACCTGGGGGGTAGGCGTGCCCCCCTACCTCGTGGCCTCCCTGTTGGTTGCTTGACGTAGGGTCCAAGTCTCCTAGATCTTGTTCATTCCAAAAATCACGTTCCACTTGACCCTTCACGGCCTCGGCGGCAGCCGCGTAGTGTTCGTCAGCTACAGGTTCCAGCAGCTCGTCAAGACGAGCGCTGGGGTCGCAAAGGTGCAGGTGGCTGAAGACCCGTGTCAGCGCGGCTGAGGAAAGGACGCAAGACTCTGCCTCCGCCATGGGACCGATGCCCTCCATGACTTCCTCGAGCGCCTTCACCAGGAAGGGAAGCAACTGAGCAGGGCCATCCTCATCGGTGGCCAGCGGCTTCTCCAAGACCTTCTCGTACAGTGTCTTCAGCGCCACCGGGACCTCTCCTCGAAGGTCGATAAGGCCACGCGGTCTTCGGCAAGGACCCTCGCCTTGGCGTCAAGGTCGGCCTCCTTCGCCCTCATCTTCCGCTCCAACTCCTCCAGCCGGTTGCGCTCCGCTGCCTGCGCCTTCGCTAGCTCCCCCAGCTCGGCGTCGCGGCCCTTGATGGCATCCTCCCGGGACTTCATCTCCTCCTCCTTCCCCTGGCGGCCATGTGCTTCTTCCGCGTGTCGGTCGCAGGCCCTTCAGCTCGTCCTCTAGCTCTCGGCAGCGGCCGCGAGCGGCCTCGGCATCCTTCAATGTCGTCTTGCGATCGGCCGCAGCTTTCGCAGCGGTCTTGTCGTGGGTTTGTCACGGCAGATGTCCTCATGAAAGGACTTAGTCGTGGAGCCATCGCAACGGGTTAGCTTAAAGGGGTTAAACCAGACAAGGGGACACGGGTCTTTGTACATTGATTTATAGCTGAAATACTATTCCAAGTAGCCTCCAAGAACCGTTTTATGATTGTTAATCATAAACCGGGTCTTTGTAACACTTCAAGCATCCCATCATTGATCCTTGCGTAGGCGTATCATAGATAAGACTCATGTTTGAAAAAATTAGATAACATTCTGCAGCATAGCCCCCAAAGGCCGGTTTAACTTGGCAAGTTAATCCAGTTTTTAATCCACACCGCCGATTTAGAACAAACGTACATTAGCCCCCAAGTGTCAAGGATAATGCTTGCATTGTTCTGGAGACTTGCACAGAGGGTAGTATTTGAGAGCAAATAGGCATTAGCCCCCAAGTATGAAGTGGATAACTTGTTATATGCTTTATACTTAGTGCATAAATATGTTGTTTTGTTGAATATACCTTCAATGTTGCAGGCTGAACTGAGAAGCAAAGATGCCCAAAACTCTGACTTGCAAGAAAATGTGAAGTCTCAACAAGCCGAAGCTGCAAAAGCCAAAGAGGAGCTGACGCAGGCCCTGGCCGGAATGGAAAAGCTGAAAGAATCCTTCAACCAAGATCGTGCTGAATGGGAAACCGAAAAAGTCGGTTTAACCAAAAGAGCTGTCGATGCCGAGGAAGCCCTGAAACCGGTGGTTGAAGAACTAGCCGATTTGAAGCGCCAAATCAACGCTATGACCTCTGCTATCTTTGGTAAGTGTCTGCTTATGTATATTGCACCAGTCAATGAATCTTAAAACTGACCAAAATGTTGATACAATCTTTGGCAGGAACTCGGATCACTCATCTTGGTGCAGATATGCGGATGAAGCTCAAAGCGGCATATACATTGGTTGAGAAGTTATACTCTGGGTCTCAGCGAGCCATTAGTACGGCGGCTTATAACAAATCGGCGCCAACGTTGATTAAGGAGACCCTTGAGAAGCTGGGCATGTTACCGGCGCGTATTGTCGAGTTGAAGAGAGCCGCTGCGAGAGCAAGAGCATTAACCGCCCTTATTCGAGCCAAGGCCTGGATTCCAGACCTTGAAGCGGAGGATATCATTAAAGGATATCCAGGCGTTAAAGAAGACGGTTCAAACTTTGACAATGATGATCTTCGGCGGCTGACCAAACAGATGCGGCCAGCGGCCAGTAAATTGGCTGAGGACAGCGATTTGTCCCATTTCCAACCGTTTTATGATGCATAAGGGAAAAGACAGCCGGCCGATATCCATGAAGTCGAAGAACTTGTGCCTCCGATTCGTAAGCACACTTATGCCCCTGATATTAACCCTTCTGATCTTATCCATGAGGAAGCAGTGTTCCAAGCTTTAACCGGAATCGATTGGTCAATGGCTGATTTCCAGCGTCCGTGGAGGGATGAAGAAGTGCCTACACCAACTGATCCGCAATCGTCAAACCGTCGTGATGAAGAGTCTTGATCTGGTCGCCGGTTTATATGGCTACTGTGAAAAACAATGGCACTGTTTGAGCCGCTTTGAATCTTCATGTAATAGGATAGCGGAAACTTTGTTTATCTGCCATGCCATCGAGCATGTTTCATAACGCTTTGTGACAATCTGTGCCGCCCTTTAGGATATATTTTATGCATAGCCTATGATGACTTGCCTTCCTGGGTCCAAAAAACTTAAAAGTGTCTAGCGGTTTACCGCTAAACATGTCATAATATCCAAGAAGTATATAGTACTTTAGCTGAATAATCAAGTGTTTGTACAAAAAAATAATGTACAGAACATACCTCATTGATTGACCAAACGTGTATACAGCAAAGGTGTTTAACACCAACCCGATACGTTTGATAATTTCATCTTCATAAAGTTGGTCTATCTATTAAACCGGAGTGGTATAACTACCGGATTTTCTTTATAACACTGGCGATTTAGTCAAACCAGACCGGGTCAATGACCACCGGTTTATAATTGATCATGTGCCAACAACTGGTGGTTGGAAAGCAAGCCGGGTCAAGGACGCCGGTTTATCAAAAAAATACTTATGATTGTCAACAAACAAAATTCAAATAGGAAAATATGCGAGGCTTTTTACGAGTTGCCAGGCTCCAAATCGAGGCTTTTCATGGGCTGCCAGGCCTCTAAGTTAAACTATTTAACAAAGCCTTTTAAGATGGGCCTCCAATTAACCAATCATCGTTTTAACTGTGACAAGTTCAGGGTCTGTAAAAGATTGACTTGTCAAACGTTCGATGGGTCATACCAGGATTACCTGGATATGAGTGGCTTACTTGATGAAGGCAGGTTAACCCGGGGTTTTAGGTGAATACACCAGGCTTCCAAGCCGTGGCTTGATAGCCAATTACGAGGGTCCTTTCAAACTCTTTGTTGTTTTGCAAAAAAGAGCCCCCAAGTAACTTTGTGAGCGATGCTCAACGTGTGCCTTTTGAGTTTGTACTGTGTACAATACTCTCTTTGGCTCCACAAATTTTTCCTTGTGTGGCTGAAATGCCTATCAAGAGGTGTAGCTGTGGTTCAAACATGACCAAGCCCCCTAGTGATTTTATTTATCTTTATGTAGTTGCTAAAGCCGGTTTAACAAAGACTCCGCTTTGACCGTTAACTTGTAAAAGCACACATATGATATAAGAGAGAACAGATACCCCGCTTATAACGGAGGCTCCGGTTTATTATATGGTATATACACTGTCATAAATATGTACAGGTGAAGAGCCTATGGCCTCAAGTATAGTAAGGCCGAAGGAGAGCTATGTTCCATGGCCGCTTTGTCTCCTCCTCCGATTGACGTGAGTCTTCATGCTCTCGAACATCAATGAGGTAGTAGGATCCGTTGTGCAGATTTTTGCTGACCACAAAGGGTCCTTCCCAAGGGGGGGATAACTTGTGCATATCAGTCTGATCCTGGATGAGCCGGAGCACCAAATCACCTTCTTGAAAGGTTCTAGTTTTAACCCGGCGGCTGTGATAACGTCAAAGATCTTGTTGATAAATTGCTGAACGTGCTGCTGCAAGATCCCGCTCTTCATCCAACAGGTCCAGAGAATCCTGACGTGCCTTCTCATTATCAGCTTCAACATAAGCTGCCACATGAGGCGAATCGTGACGGATATCACTAGGAAGAACCGCCTCCGCTCCATAAACCATGAAGAAAGGCGTGTAACCCGTAGACCTATTGGGTGTGGTGTTGATGCTCCATAACACAGAAGGTAGCTCCTCGACCCAACAACCCGGCGTCCGCTTTAAGGGAACCATAAGCCTTGGTTTGATACCCCGTAGAATTTCTTGATTTGCCCTTTCCGCTTGACCATTAGATTGGGGGTGAGCCACTGATGCTAGATCAAGCCGGATGTGCTCACGTTGACAGAATTCTTCCATCTCTCCTTTTGATAAGTTAGTACCATTATCTGTTATAATGCTATGTGGAAAGCCATACCGGAATATCACCTTTTTGATGAATTGAACCACCGTGGCTGCATCACACTTGCTGACTGGCTCTGCCTCTACCCATTTAGTGAATTTATCAACTGCTACTAATAGGTGGGTCTTCTTATCCTTGGAGCGCTTGAAGGGTCCAACCATATCCAGCCCCCAAGTTGCAAACGGCCATGTAATTGGAATCATCCGCAACTCTTGAGCCGGAACGTGCGCACGGCGGGCAAACTTTTGACATCCATCACATCTTTTGACTAAATCCTCCGCATCAGCATGCGCCGTCAACCAGTAAAAACCGTGGCGAAAAGCTTTGGCAACCAACAACTTTGAACCGGCGTGGTGACCGCAATCCCCTTCATGAATTTCTCGCAAAATCTCACAACCTTCTTGAGGAGAAACGCATCACTGAATTGCTCCTGAAACACTGTAATGATGTAACTCCCCGTTGAGTATGGTCATGGACTTGGAACACCGGATTATCTGTTGAGCCAACATTTCCTCAGCTGGTAACTCGCCCCGGTTCATGTAATCCAGATATGGGATCGTCCAATCCGGTATGGCATGCAGAGCTGCCACCAACTGAGCCTCCGGATCAGGAATAGCCAAATCTTCTTCGGTTGGTATTTTGACTGACGGATTGTGCAATACATCAAGAAAGACATTGGGCGGAACCGGTTTACGTTGGGAACCAAGACGACTTAAAGCATCCGCCGCTTCATTCTTCCGCCGGTCTATATGGTCCACCTGATAACCTTTAAAGTGACCAGCCACTGCGTCCACCTCTCGCCGATATGCAGCCATGAGTGGGTCCTTAGAATCCCAAGTGCCAGACACTTGCTGAGCCACTAGATCTGAATCGCCGAAGCACTTAACCCGGCTCAAATTCATCTCTTTAGCCATCCGAAGACCGTGGAGTAAAGCCTCATATTCAGCTGCATTGTTAGTACAAGGGAACATTAAACGGAGGACATAACAAAACTTGTCACCTCGTGGGGAAGTTAATACGACTCCAGCCCCCGAACCCTCTAAATGTCTGGACCCATCAAAATGAATAGTCCAATATGTATTATCTGGTTTCTCCTCAGGTGCCTGTAACTCCGTCCAATCGTTGATGAAATCCACGAGTGCCTGGGACTTGATCGCCATGCGGGGTATATATTTGAGCCCGTGAGGTCCAAGCTCAATGGCCCGCTTGGCAATCCGGCCAGTTGCCTCTCTGTTTTGAATGATGTCGCCCAGAGGAGCTAAACTGGCCACTGTGATAGGATGGCCCTGAAAATAGTGTTTGAGCTTCCGGCTTTCCATAAACACCCCATACATCAGTTTCTGCCAATGTGGATACCTCTGCTTTGACTCAATGAGCACCTCACTGATATAATAAACCAGCCGTTGAACCGGATACTCTTTGCCAGGCTCCTTGCGCTCTACCACAATGGCTACGCTGACAGCCCGGGCATTAGCAGCCACATATAATAATAATGGCTCTTTATCGATCGGTGCTGCCAGCACGGGCGGTTCCACTAGCTGCCTCTTCAGATCTTCAAACGCCTTATCAGCTGCCTCACTCCAGACAAAGTTATTTGTTTTCTTGAGCATCTGATATAAGGGGATGGCCTTCTCTCCAAGGCGGCTGATAAACCGGCTCAAGGCTGTAATCCGGCCGGCCAGATGTTGAACATCGTTAATACACACCGGTTTAGCCAAGGATGTAATTGCTGCAATCTTTTCCGGATTAGCCTCAATGCCTTTGTTTGAAACCAGAAAGCCTAAGAGCTTGCCTGCCAGGACACCGAAAACACACTTCTCCGGATTGAGCATCATCTTGTAAACCCGGAGATTGTCAAAGGTTTCCCGTAGATCATCTATCAATGTCCCCTCCTTTCTGGATTTGACCACAATATCATCCACATACGCATGAACATTGCGCCCAATTTGCTTATGAAGGCAATTCTGAACACATCGCTGGTAAGTTGCCTGGGCACTCTTGAGTCCAAAGGGCATGGAAACATAGCAGAAGGCTCCAAAGGGAGTTATAAAGGCTGTCTTCTCCTGGTCCTTAACTGCCATTTTGATCTGATGATAACCAGAGTAAGCATCCAAAAAACACAAATGGTCACAACCCACCGTAGCATCAATTATCTGATCAATGCGAGGGAGAGCAAAGGGGTCTGCAGGGCAAGCCTTGTTTAAATCTATGTAGTCCACACACATGCGCCAAGTGCCGTTTTTCTTAAGAACCAGCACTGGATTGGCTAACCACTCTGGATGAAAAACTTCGACAATAAATCCAGCAGCCAATAGACGGGCTACCTCTTCACCTATAGCCTTGCATCTTTCCTCGTTGAAACGGCAGAGGAACTGTCGGACTGGTTTGAACTTAGGATCAATGTTGAGTGTGTGCTCAGCGAGTTCTCTCGGTACACCTGGCATGTCAGAAGGTTTCCATGCAAAGATGTCCCGATTCTCATAGATGAACTCGATGAGCGAGCTTTCCTATTTGGGATCCAGGTTAGCGCTGATGCTGAACTGTTTGGATGAATCGCCAGGGACAAAGTCAACCATCTTAGTGTCTGTAGCTGATTTGAACTTCAATGTTGGATCATGTTCCATAGTTGGCTTTTTTAAGGAGGTCATGTCTGCTGGATCAACTTGCTCCTTATAGAATTTTAACTCCTCCGTGGCACAAACCGACTCAGCATAAGCCACATCGCCTTCTTCACACTCCAAAGCAATCTTTCTACTTCCATGTAATGTGATAGTCCCCTTATGACCTGGCATTTTAAGCTGTAGGTAAACATAACATGGCCTTGCCATAAACTTGTTGGAAATATGCCCTAGAGGCAATAATAAATTGATTATTATTATATTTCCTTGTTCATGATAATCGTTTATTATCCATGCTAGATTGTATTGATAGGAAACTCAGATACATGTGTGGATACATAGACAACACCATGTCCCTAGTAAGCCTCTAGTTGACTAGCTCGTTGATCAATAGATGGTTACGTTTCCTGACCATGGACATTGGATGTCATTGATAACGGGATCACATCATTAGGAGAATGATGTGATGGACAAGACCCAATCCTAAGCATAGCACTAGATCATGTAGTTCGTATGCTAAAGCTTTTCTAATGTCAAGTATCATTTCCTTAGACCATGAGATTGTGCAACTCCCGGATACCGTAGGAGTGCTTTGGGTGTGCCAAACATCACAACGTAACTGGGTGACTATAAAGGTACACTACGGGTATCTCCAAAAGTGTCTGTTGGGTTGGCACGAATCGAGACCGGATTCTGATAAATGGCTCGAGGCCATATAATCCGAGAGAGGATCCATATATGAAAACAAAGTGTAGACTTTGGAAGAACTACTTGATGGTCGTAAGGCTGTTAGGTACATATGGATTTTAAAAGGAAGATGGACAATGATGGTAAGTATCACCATTAAGAAAGCTCGACTTGTCATTAAGATGTTTTCCGACAAGTTCAAGGAGTTGACTACGATGAGACTTTCTCACTCGTAGCGATGCTAAGAGTCTGTTGGAATTATATTAGCGATTACTGCATTATTTATGAAATCTTGCAGATAGGATGTCAAAACATTGTTTCCTCGACGATTTTCTTGAGGAAAGGTTGTATGTGATACAACCGGAAGGTTTTGTCAATCCTGAAAGATGCTAATAAGTATGCAAAGCTCCAGCAATCCTTCTGAGGACTGGAGTAAGCATCTCGGAGTTGGAATGTATGCTTTGATGAGATGATCAAAGATTTTTTGGTGTATACAAAGTTTATGAGAAACTTGTATTTCCAAAGAAGTGAGTGGGAGCACTATAGAATTTCTGATAAATATATGTTGTTGACATATTGTTGATCAGAAATGGCGTAGAATTTCTGGAAAGCATATAGGGTTATTTGGAAAGTGTTTTTCAATGGAAAGCCTGGATTAAGCTACTTGAACATTGAGCATCAAGATCTATAAGGATAGATCAAAATGCTTAATAGTACTTTCAAATGAGCACATACCTTGACATGATCTTGAAGGTGTTCAAGATGGATCAGTCAAATAAGGAGTTCTTGCCTGAGTTGTAAGGTATGAAGTTAAGACTTAAAGCTCGACCACGGCAGAAGAAAGAGAAAGGACGAAGGTCGTCCCCTATGCTTTTATCATAGGCTCTCTACAGTATGCTATGCTGTGTACCGCACCTGAAGTGTGCCTTGCCATGAGTTAGTCAAGGGGTACAAGAGTGATCTAAGAATGGATCACAAGACAGCGGTCAAAGTTATCCTTAGTAACTAGTGGACTAAGGAATTTTCTCGATTATGGAGGTGATAAAGAGTTCGACGTAAAGAGTTACGTCGATGCAAGCTTAACACCTATCCGGATAGCTCTGAGTAGAGATGCCGGATACGTATAATGGAGCAACAATTTAGAATAGCTCCAAGTAGAACAGTTATTTGGAATAGCTCCAAATAGAACGTGGTAGCTACATCTAGGAGATGACATAGAGATTTGTAAAGCACACACGGATCTGAAAGGTTCAGACCCGTTGACTAAAACCTCTCTCACAAGCAACATGATCAAACCCAGAACTCATTGAGTGTTAATCACATAGTGATGTGAACTAGATTATTGACTCTAGTAAACTCTTTGGATGTTGGTCACGTGGCGATGTGACCTGTGAGTGTTAATCACATGGCGATGTGAACTAGATTATTGACTCTAGTGCAAGTGGGAGACTGTTGGAAATATGCCCTAGAGGCAATAATAAATTGATTATTATTATATTTCCTTGTTCATGATAATCGTTTATTATCCATGCTAGAATTGTATTGATAGGAAACTCAGATACATGTGTGGATACATAGACAACACCATGTCCCTAGTAAGCCTCTAGTTGACTAGCTCGTTGATCAATAGATGGTTATGGTTTCCTGACCATGGACATTGGATGTCATTGATAACGGGATCACATCATTAGGAGAATGATGTGATGGACAAGACACAATCCTAAGCATAGCACTAGATCGTGTAGTTCGTATGCTAAAGCTTTTCTAGTGTCAAGTATCATTTCCTTAGACCATGAGATTGTGCAACTCCCAGATACCGTAGGAGTTCTTTGGGTGTGCCAAACGTCACAACGTAACTGGGTGACTATAAAGGTACACTACGGGTATCTCCGAAAGTGTCTGTTGGTTTGGCACGAATCGAGACTGGGATTTGTCACTCCGTGTGACGGAGAGGTATCTCTGGGCCCACTCGGTAGGACATCATCATAATGTGCACAATGTGACCAAGGAGTTGATCACGGGATGATGTGTTACGGAACGAGTAAAGAGACTTGCCAGTAACGAGATTGAACAAGGTATCGGGATACCGACGATCGAATCTCGGGCAAGTATCGTACCGATAGACAAAGGGAATTGTATACGGGATTGATTAAGTCCTTGACATCGTGGTTCATCCGATGAGATCATCGTGGAATATGTGGGAGCCAACATGGGTATCCAGATCCCGCTGTTGGTTATTGACCGGAGAACGTCTCGGTCATGTCTGCATGTCTCCCGAACCCGTAGGGTCTACACACTTAAGGTTCGATGACGCTAGGGTTATAAAGGAAGTTTGTATGTGGTTACCGAATGTTGTTCGGAGTCCCGGATGAGATCCCGGATGTCACGAGGAGCTCCGGAATGGTCCGGAGGTAAAGATTTATATATGGGAAGTCCTATTTTGGTCACCGGAAAGGTTTCGGGTTTTATCGGTAACATACCGGGACCACCGGGAGGGTCCCGGGGGTCCACCAAGTGGGGCCACCAACCCCGGAGGTTTGCATGGGCCAAGAGTGGTGAGGGACCAGCCCCTGAGTGGGCTGGTGCACCTCCCACAAGGCCCAAGGCGCAGCAAAGGAGGAGAAGGGGAAACCCTAGGCTCAGATGGGCCTAAGGCCCACCCTAGGGGGCGCCCCCCCTCTCCCCCTCTTGGCCGCCTCCCCTTTCCCATCTAGGGCTGCCCCCCCCTAGGGGTGGGAACCCTAGAGGGGGCGCACCCTCCTCCCTCTCCCCTATATATAGTGAGGCCTAGGGCCTGCCCATTGAACGCGGTTAGATCTCTCTCGTTGGTGCAGCCCTCCCTCTCTTTCTCCTCATATCCCGTGGTGCTTGGCGAAGCCCTGCAGGATTGCCACACTCCTCCACCACCACCACGCCGTTGTGCTGCTGCTGGATGGAGTCTTCCTCAACCTCTCCCTCTCTCCTTGCTGGATCAAGGCATGGGAGACGTCACCGGGCTGTACGTGTGTTGAACGCGGAGGTGCCGTCCGTTCGGCACTAGGATCTCCGGTGATTTGGATCACGACGAGTACGACTCCATCAACCCCGTTCTCTTGAACGCTTCCTCTTAGCGATCTACAAGGGTATGTAGATGCACTCTCCTTCCCCTCGTTGCTGGCTCTCCATAGATAGATCTTGGTGACACGTAGGAAAATTTTGAATTTATGCTACGTTACCCAACAAAACTTAGCATAAACCGGCCGCCCAAACAAGGCGTGGTACGGACTTTTGATCTTCACCACCTCAAATGTCAATGTTTCTGACCTTGAATCGTAGTCATCTCCAAAAGCTACCTCCAAAGCTATCTTACCAACAGGATATGCAGACTTACCAGGCACCACACCATGAAATACCGTATTCGATGGTTTAAGATCCTTATCTGTCAACCCCATACGGCGGAATGTATCATAATACAAAATATTGATACTACTTCCCCCATCCATGAGCACTTTAGTGAACTTGTATCCCCCAACTTGAGGGGCTACCACCAAGGCCAAATGACCTGGATTATCAACCCGGGGCGGGTGATTCTCTCTACTCCACAAAATAGGTTGCTCCGACCAACATAAATACTGAGGTACTACCGGCTCAACAGAGTTGACTGCCCTTTTGTGAAGCTTCTGATCACGTTTGCACAAACTAGTAGTGAAGACATGATATTGCCCGTTGTTCAGCTATTTGGGATTGCTCTGATAACCCGACTACTGCTGCTGCTGCTGACTCCCTTGATGGTTGTAACCTCCCTGGTTGCCTTGGTGTCCTTGATTGACGTGTCCGGTTTGATTGCCTGGAAACCCTGAACCGGAACCACCACCTCCGTAACCCATCCCGTGGAAACCTCCTCCTGAACTGCCGGGCGGGCCGCTGTCATATTGGAACATATTGGAATTCTTGAAATCCCGCATGATATAACAATCTTTCCAGAGATGTGATGCCGGTTTCTCCTTCGATCCATGCTTTGGACAGGGCTGATTTAACAAACGCTCCAAATTGTTGCCTGGACCTCCACCCCCCTGGGGCTGCTTGCCTTTACGGTGCTGGCCATTCTCCTGCGCATTGGTATTTGCGACAAAGTCCAAACTACTGTTGGCCTTGCGCTTACCAGTGTTTCCATGGCCCGCCGGATTATGTTGTTGGCCTTTAGCATTGTCGTTCTTCTTACCCTTCTCCGGTTTGTCCTCCTCTGAATACGAATCCTTGGTATTATCTGAATCGGCATATTTAACCAAAGCGGCCATGAGTGTTGACATGTCGTTGCAGTGACGTTTGAGCCTTCCCAACTTCTGTTTCAACGGTTTGAAACGGCAATTGCCCTCTAACGTTAACACTGCGGTGTCTGCATTGATACGATCTGATGAATGCAAAATCGCCGAGACCCGTTTGACCCAATGGGTCGTGGACTCCCCTTCCTCTTGGACACAAGCGGCCAGATCTACAATTGACATTGGCTACTTACACGTATCCTTGAAGTTCTGGATAAACTGGTGCTTCAGTTCGGCCCATGATCCAACAGAGTTGGTCGGCAAGCTCTTCAACCAAGTGCGACATGTTCCTTCCAACATCATGGTGAAATATTTAGCACACACCGCCTCATCGACATCTAACATCTCCATTGCCATCACATAGCTCTCCACCCACGCCTCTGGGTGCAAATCGGCGGTGGAATTTGGTACCTTACGAGGTCCCTTGAAATCCTTGGGTAGTCGCACATTACGCAAAGCGGGAGTTAAACACGGTACCCCTAAGGAACTGAACATCGCCCCTGGCTCCACGGAGGCGGTGGGGTGAACCGGAGTATGCTGTCGTGCTCCGTGTCGAGCTGTCAACTCGGCCTCTCGACGTGCGCGGCCATGGTCCATAACATCTCGCGCATTAGCACCTCCCCCAGATGGGTTGTTCCCTCATGGCGAATTTCGGCGATGTGCACTACTGGACACGGCCGGTGTTGGGTAACGTAGCAGAAATTCAAAATTTTCTACGCATCACCAAGATCAATCTATGGAGAGACTAGCAACGACGGGAAGGAGAGTGCATCTACATACCCTTGTAGATCGCTAAGCGGAAGCATTCAAGAGAACGGGGTTGATGGAGTCGTACTCGTCGTGATTCAAATCACCGATGATCCTAGCGCCGAACGGACGGCACCTCCGCGTTCAACACACGTACGGAAGGGAGACGTCTCCCATGCCTTGATCCAGCAAGGAGGAGGGAGAGGTTGATGGAGATCCAGCAGCACGACGGCGTGGTGGAAGTAGCGGGATTCCAACAGGGCTTCGTTAAGCGCTGCGGGAGGAGGTAGATGTGTCACGGGAGGGAGAGGGAGGTGCCAGGCCTTAGATTAGTTTGCTCCTCCTTTTCCCCACTATATATAGGGCCAAGGGAGAGGGGGAGGCGCAGCCCTTGCCCCTTCCTCCAAGGAAGGGTGCGGCCAAGGGTGGGGAGGAGTCCATCCTCCCCAAGGCACCTCGGAGGTGCCTTCCCCTTTTAGGACTCTCCTCTTTTCCCATCTCTTGGCGCATGGGCCTCTTGGGGCTGGTGCCCTTGGCCCATATAGGCCAAGGCACACCCCCTACAGCCCATGTGGCCCCCCGGGGCAGGTGGCCCCACCCGGTGGGCCCCCGGGACCCTTTCGGTGGTCCCGGTACAATACCGATGACCCCGAAACTTGTCCCGATGGCCGAAATAGCACTTCCTATATATAATTCTTTACCTCCGGACCATTCCGGAACTCCTCGTGACGTCCGGGATCTCATCCGGGACTCCGAACAACTTTCGGGTTACCGCATACTAATATCTCTATAACCCTAGCGTCACCGAACCTTAAGTGTGTAGACCCTACGGGTTCGGGAAGCATGCAGACATGACCGAGACGTTCTCCGGTCAATAACCAACAACGGGATCTGGATACCCATGATGGCTCCCACATGTTCCACGATGTTCTCAGGATGAACCACGATGTCAAGGACTTTAATCAATCCCGTATACAATTCCCTTTGTCTATCGGTATGTTACTTGCTCGAGATTCGATCGTCGGTATCCCTATACCTTGTTCAATCTCGTTACCGGCAAGTCTCTTTACTCGTTCCGTAACACATCATCCCGTGATCAACTCCTTGGTCACATTGCGCATATGATGATGTCCTACCGAGTGGGCCCAGAGATACCTCTCCGCTTACACGGAGTGACAAATCCCAGTCTCGATTCGTGCCCACCCAACAGACACTTTCGGAGATACCTGTAATGCACCTTTATAGTCACCCAGTTACGTTGTGACGTTTGATACACCCAAAGCATTCCTACGGTATCCGGGAGTTGCACAATCTCATGGTCTAGGGAAATGATACTTGACATTAGAAAAGGTTTAGCATACGAACTGTACGATCTTTGTGCTAGGCTTAGGATTGGGTCTTGTCCAT
The DNA here is from genome assembly GCF_003073215.2 of Triticum urartu. Classification (NCBI taxonomy): domain Eukaryota; kingdom Viridiplantae; phylum Streptophyta; class Magnoliopsida; order Poales; family Poaceae; genus Triticum; species Triticum urartu. The sequence continues at coordinate 600,787,838 of NC_053026.1, forward strand.
CACATCATTCTCCTAATGATGTGATCCCGTATCAACGAAATCCAATGTCCATGGTTAGGAAACCGTAACCATCTATTTGATCAACGAGCTAGTCAACTAGAGGCTTACTAGGGACATATTATGGTCTATGTATTCACACGTGTATTACGATTTCCGGATAATACAGTTATAGAATGAATAAAGACAATTATCATGAACAAGGAAATATAATAATAACTAATTTATTATTGCCTCTAGGGCATATTTCCAATAGTCTCCCACTTGCACTAGAGTCAATAATCTAGTTCACATCGCCATGTGATTAACACTCACAGGTCACATCGCCATGTGACTAACACCCAAGAGTTTACTAGAGTCAGTATTCTAGTTCACATCACTATGTGATTAACACTCAATGAGTTTTAGGTTTGATCATGTTGCTTGTGAGAGAGGTTTTAGTCAACGGGTCCGAACCTTTCAGATCCGTGTGTGCTTTACAAATCTCTATGTCATCTCCTAGATGTAGCTACCACGCTCTATTTGGAGCTATTCCAAATAACTGTTCTACTTGGAGCTATTCCAAATTGTTGCTCCATTATACATATCCGGCATCTCTACTCAGAGCTATCCGGATAGGTGTTAAGCTTGCATCGACGTAACCCTTTACGACAAACTCTTTTACCACCTCCATAATCGAGAAAATTCCTTAGTCCACTAGTTACTAAGGATAACTTTGACCGCTGTCCTGTGATCCATTCATGGATCACTCTTGTACCCCTTGACTAACTCATGGCAAGGCACACTTCAGGTGCGGTACACAGCATAGCATACTGTAGAGCCTATGTCTTAAGCATAGGGGACGACCTTCGTCCTTTCTCTCTATTCTGCCACGGTCGAGCTTTAAGTCTTAACTTCATACCTTACAACTCAGGCAAGAACTCCTTCTTTGACTGATCCATCTTGAACACCTTCAAGATCACGTCAAGGCATGTGCTCATTTGAAAGTACTATTAAGCGTTTTGATCTATCCTTATAGATCTTGATGCTCAATGTTCAAGTAGCTTAATCCAGGCTTTCCATTGAAAACACTTTCCAAATAACCCTATATGCTTTCCAGAAATTCTACATCATTTCTGATCAACAATGTGTCAACAACATATACTCATCAGAAATTCTATAGTGCTCCCACTCACTTCTTTGGAAATACAAGTTTCTCATAAACTTTATATAAACCCAAAATCTTTGATCATCTCATCAAAGCGTACATTCCAACTCCGAGATGCTTACTCCAGTCCTCAGAAGGATAGCTGGAGCTTTGCATACTTATTAGCATCTTTTCAGGATTGACAAAACCTTTCGGTTGTATCACATACAACCTTTCCTCAGAAAATAGTCGAGGAAACTATGTTTTGACATCCTATCTGCAAGATTTCATAAATAATGCAGTGATCGCTAACATAATTCTAACAGACTCTTAGCAATGCTACGAGTGAGAAAATCTCACCGTAGTCAACTCCTTGAACTTGTCATAAAACATCTTAACGACAAGTCGAGCTTTCTTAATGGTGACATTTACCATCATTGTCCGTATTCCTTTTAAAATCCATCTGTACTCAACAGCCTTACGACCATCAAGTAGTTCTTCCAAAGTCTACACTTTGTTTTCATACATGGATCCTCTCTCGGATTATATGGCCTCGAGCCATTTATTGGAATCCGGGCCCACCATCGCTTCTTCATAGCTCGTAGGTTCATTGTTGTCTAGCAACATGACTTCCAAGACAGGATTACGTACTACTCTGAAGTAGTATGCATCCTTGTCATCCCACGAGGTTTGGGAGTGACTTGATCTGAAGTCTCATGATCAATATCATAAGCTTCCACTTCAATTGGTGTAGGTGCCACAGGAACAACTCTTTGTGCTCTGCCACACACTAGTTGAAGAGACGGTTCAATAACCTCATCAAGTCTCCACCATCCTCCCACTCAATTCTTTCGAGAGAAACTTTTCCTCGAGAAAGGACCCGATTCTAGAAACAATCCCTTATTGCTTTCGGATCTGAGACAGGAGGTATACCCAACTGTTTTGGGTGTCCTATGAAGATGCATTTATCCGCTTTGGGTTCGAGCTTATCAGCCTGAAACTTTTTCACATAAGCGTCGCAGCCCCAAACTTTTAAGAAATGACAGCTTAGGTTTCTCTAAACCATAGTTCATACGGTGTCATATCATCGGAATTACGTGGTGCCCCTTTTAAAGTGAATGTGGTTGTCTCTAATGCCTAACCCATAAACTATCGTGGTAATTCGATAAGAGACATCATGGTATGCATCATATCCAATAGGGTGCAGTTATGATGTTCGGACACACCATCACACTATGGTGTTCCAGGCTGTATCAGTTGTGAAACAATTTCCACAATGTCTTAATTCTGTGCCAAACTCGTAATTCAGATATTCATCTCTATGATCATATCATAGATATTTTTATCCTCTTATCACGACGATCTTTGAACTTCACACTGAAATTACTTGAACCTTTCAATAATTCAGACTCGTGATTCATCAAGTAAATATACTCAACGTCTACTCAAGTCATCTGTGAAGTAAGAACATAACGATATCCACTACATGCCTCAGCACTCATTGGACTGCACACATCAAAATGTATTACTTCCAACAAGTTGCTTGCTAGTTCCATTTTACTGAAAACGAGGCTTTCAGTCATCTTGCCCATGTGGTATGATTTGCATGTCTCAAGTGATTCAAAATCAAGTGAGTCCAAACGCTCCATTTGCATGGAGTTTCTTCATGCATATACACCAATAGACATGGTTCGCATGCCTCAAACTTTTCAAAAACGAGTGAGCCCAAAGATACATCAACATGGAGCTTCTTCATGCGTTTTATACCGATATGACTTACGTGGCAGTGCCACAAGTAGGTGGTACTATCATTACTATCTTTTGGCATGAACATGTGTATCACTACGATCGAGATTTCAACAAACCATTCATTTTAGGTGTAAGACCATTGAAGGTATTATTCAAATAAACAGAGTAACCATTATTCTCCTTAAATGAATAACCGTATTGCGATAGACATAATCCAATCGTGTCTATGCTCAACGCAAACACCAATCTCGATGGTAGAGGGAGCGTGCGATGCTTGATCATATCAACATTGGAAACACTTCCAACACATATCATCAGCTCACCTTTAGCTAGTCTCCGTTTATTCCGTAGCTTTTATTTCGAGTTACTAACACTTAGCAACCGAACCGGTATCTAATACCCTGGTGCTACTAGGAGTACTAGTAAAGTACACATTAACATAATGTATATCCAATATACTTCTATCGACCTTGCCAGCCTTCTAATCTACCAAGTATCTAGGGTAATTCTGCTCCAGTGGCTGTTCCCCTTATTACAGAAGCACTTAGTCTCGGGTTTGGGTTCAACCTTGGGTTTCTTCACTAGAGCAGCAGCTGAATTGCTGTTTCATGAAGTATCCCTTCTTGCCCTTGCCCTTCTTGAAACTAGTGGTTTCACCAACCATCAACAATTGATGCTCCTTCTTGATTTCTACTTTTGTGGTGTCAAACATCGCGAATATCTCAAGGATCATCATATATGTCCCTGATATATTATAGTTCATCACGAAGCTCTAGCAGCTTGGTGGTAATGACTTCGGAGAAACATCACTATCTTATCTGGAAGATCAACTCCCACTTGATTCAAGTGATTGTTGTACTCAGACAATCTGAGCACAAGCTCAATAATTGAGCTTTTCTCCCTTAGTATGTAGGCTAGAAGAACCGTCGAAGGTCTTATACCTCTTGACGTGGGCACGAGCCTGAAATCCCAATTTCAGCCCTCGAAAACATCTCATATGTTTCGCGACGTTTCAAAAACATCTTTGGTGCCTCAATTCTAAACCATTTAACTGAACTATCACGTAGTTATCAAAACGTGTATGTCAGATGTTCGCAACATCCACAGACGACGTTCGAGGTTCAGCACACTGAGCGGTGCATTAAGGACATCAGCCTTCTATGAAGCAATGAGGACAATCCTCAGTTTACGGACCTAGTCCGCATAATTGCTACTATCAACTTTCAACTAATTTTTTCTCTAGGAACATAATTAAACAGTAGAACTGAAGCGCGAGCTACGACATAATTTGCAAAATCCTTTTGACTATGTTCAGAATAATTAAGTTCATCTTATGAACTCCCACTTAGATTAGACATCCCTCTAGTCATCTAAGTATTACACGATCCGAGTGAGCTAGGCCGTGTCCGATTAACACGTGAGACGGACTAGTCAACGTCGGTGAACATCTTCATGTTGATCGTATCTTCCATACGACTCGTGTTCGACCTTTCGGTCTCTGTGTTCCGAGGCCATGTCTTCACATGCTTAGGCTCGTCAAGTTAACCCTAAGTGTTTTTGCATGTGTAAAACTTCTTACACCCGTTGTATGTGAACGAAAGGATCTATCACACCCGATTAACACGTGATGCTTCGAAGCGACGAACTGTAGCAACGGTGCACAGTTAGGGGAGAACACTTCTTGAAATTTTAATGAGGGATCATCTTATTTACTACCATCGTACTAAGTAAACAAGATGCATAACATGATAAACATCATATGCAATCAAATAATAGTGACATGATATGGCCAATATCATATAGCTCCTTTGATCTCCATCTTGGGGCTCCATGATCATCTTGTCACCGGTATGACACCATGATCTCCATCATCATGATCTCCATCATCATGTCTTCTTGAAGTTGTAATTCCTTTGACAAGAACATGATCAATCTCATACATCACATATATCATTCATCACATCCTTTTGGCCATATCACATCACATAGCATACCCTGCAAAAACAAGTTAGACGTCCTCTAATTGTTGTTTGCATGTTTTACGTGGATGCTATGGGTTTCTAGCAAGAACGTTTCTTACCTACGCAAAACCACAACATGATATGCCAATTTCTATTTACCCTTCATAAGGACCCTTTTCATCGAATCCGATCCGACTAAAGTAGGAGAGACAGACACCCGCTAGCCACCTTATGCAACTAGTGCATGTCAGTCGGTGGAACCTGTCTCACGTAAGAGTACGTGTAAGGTTGGTCCGGGCCGCTTCATCCCACGATGCCGCCGAATCAAGATAAGACTAGTAACGGCAAGCATATTGAACAAAATCAACGCCCACAACTTCTTTGTGTTCTACTCGTGCATAGAATCTACGCAATAGACCTAGCTCAGATGCCACTGTTGGGTAACGTAGCAGAAATTCAAAATTTTCTACGCATCACCAAGATCAATCTATGGAGAGACTAGCAACGAGGGGAAGGAGAGTGCATCTACATACCCTTGTAGATCGCTAAGCGGAAGCGTTCAAGTGAACGGGGTTGATGGAGTCGTACTCGTCGTGATTCAAATCACCGATGATCAAGTGCCGAACGCACGGCACCTCCGCGTTCAACACACGTACAGCCCGGTGGCGTCTCCCATGCCTTGATCCAGCAAGGAGAGAGGGAGAGGTTGATGGAGATCCAACAGCACGACGGCGTGGTGGAAGTAGCGGGATTCCAACAGGGCTTCGTTAAGCGCTGCGGGAGGAGGTAGATGTGTCACGGGAGGGAGAGGGAGGCGCCAGGCCTTAGATTAGTTTGCTCCTCCTTTTCCCCACTATATATAGGCCCAAGGGAGAGGGGGAGGCGCAGCCCTTGCCCCTTCCTCCAAGGAAGGGTGCGTCCAAGGGTGGGGAGGAGTCCATCCTCCCCAAGGCACCTCGGAGGTGCCTTCCCCTTTTAGGACTCTCCTCTTTTCCCATCTCTTGGCGCATGGGCCTCTTGGGGCTGGTGCCCTTGGCCCATATAGGCCAAGGCACACCCCCTACAGCCCATGTGGCCCCCCGGGGCAGGTGGCCCCACCCGGTGGGCCCCCGGGACCCTTCCGGTGGTCCCGGTACAATACCGACGACCCCGAAACTTGTCCCGATGGCCGAAATAGCACTTCCTATATATAATTCTTTACCTCCGGACCATTCCGGAACTCCTCGTGACGTCCGGGATCTCATCCGGGACTCCGAACAACTTTCGGGTTACCGCATACTAATATCTCTATAACCCTAGCGTCACCGAACCTTAAGTGTGTAGACCCTACGGGTTCGGGAAGCATGCAGACATGACCGAGACGTTCTCCGGTCAATAACCAACAGCGGGATCTGGATACCCATGATGGCTCCCACATGTTCCACGATGTTCTCATCGGATGAACCACGATGTCAAGGACTTAATCAATCCCGTATACAATTCCCTTTGTCTAGCGGTATGTTACTTGCCCGAGATTCGATCGTCGGTATCCTTATACCTTGTTCAATCTCGTTACCGGCAAGTCTCTTTACTCGTTCCGTAACACATCATCCCGTGATCAACTCCTTGGTCACATTGCGCATATGATGATGTCCTACCGAGTGGGCCCAGAGATACCTCTCCGTTTACACGGAGTGACAAATCCCAGTCTCGATTCGTGCCAACCCAACAGACACTTTCAGAGATACCTGTAATGCACCTTTATAGTCACCCAGTTACGTTGTGACGTTTGATACACCCAAAGCACTCCTACGGTATCCGGGAGTTGCACAATCTCATGGTCTAAGGAAATGATACTTGACATTAGAAAAGCTTTAGCATACGAACTGTACGATCTTTGTGCTAGGCTTAGGATTGGGTCTTGTCCATCACATCATTCTCCTAATGATGTGATCCCGTTATCAACGACATCCAATGTCCATGGTTAGGAAACCGTAACCATCTATTTGATCAACGAGCTAGTCAACTAGAGGCTTACTAGGGACATATTATGGTCTATGTATTCACACGTGTATTACGATTTCCGGATAATACAGTTATAGCATGAATAAAGACAATTATCATGAACAAGGAAATATAATAATAACTAATTTATTATTGCCTCTAGGGCATATTTCCAACAGCCGGTTCGTCCTCCACTTGTGTCTATAATCTGGTTTGGACGGGGTGTGATTGAATTCTCTCACGGCTGTGTGAATATGCTTGCTGTTGATTTAGTGCTGTCTGAAGGAGATCCCTGGCCCGACGCGCTTCCACTGCAATTGGTGACTCGCCGTCGGTTGGGAGGGCCGCTAGGCGTGAAGCGGCGGCCACAATGTTGTCCAACGGGTTGGAATAATGCCCGGGCGGCGTTGATGGTACAACGTTGTTCTGGCGAGGCAGGTCCGTCGTGTGCGGCTGAACCTGCGCTCCTGCTCCCGGCGCCCCCGCCCGGTTTAGCGTGGGTTGGTTACCAGCTCCTGCACCTGGCGTGTTGAAAAGATTCTGCGGCTCATAAACCGACGGGAGAAGTGATCGGTACCTTCTTCTCATGACTTCCTATGAAGCATTCTGATCCAGTCTAATCCGGTAAGCCTGTGCTTCCAACTCGGCCCGCTCCGTAGCCATCCTGGCGTTCTCTTCTGCTAGGTCCGCTTTAGCCTGGGCTATCTGATCTTTCACTTTTACAATCTCTGCATCGTGCTGATCCCTGGCTACTGCGTCCACCTCCGCGGACATCAATGTTGCCAGAGCGTCGAACAAATCAGACAAGACTTGGGCCGGAGGTGGCGCCGAGCTTCCTGCCCCTGCTGGTGTGGCCGTCGTTGAACCGGAGAGCATTGCTGCGGCAGTAGATGAATGAGGCGCCGATTGTGTGCCAGCCATGAAGATGGCGGCCCGGTTTGGCAGACCAGGGGAATCCGGAATACTGTTGCCCTTGGATCCTCCCTCAATCTGGCCGTCCTGCAACTGGTAAAGCGATTCGGTTTCTCCAGAAGACTCGTCATCAGAGCAGACTAAGGTTTCTCCATCAGACACCGGTCCGTCCTCGTACCCCGATCCATGGACGACACCTACGAAAACATGCCTTGCCTCGGGCTGTACTGGCGAAGAACTTGCATGCCGAGCCGTTTCGATGATGTTGGTGCAGATGTCCGGCTCAGGGGCCGGTTCGCCGATCTTGCCGATGAAGACGTGAATCCCACCAAAGGGGACCCGCTACCCGTATTCGATTGAATCGGCCTCCGGACCCCATCCTGCGTTGTCGATGTAGAGCTTGCCGCGGCGACTCTTCGTCATCCGGCCCACAGCGTATCCCTTGAGTCCATCGAAGCTGCCCTTCAAGAAATCAAAACCATCGTGCGTTTGTGACGGCAGATGTCCTCGTGAAAGGACTTAGTCGTGGAGCCATCGCAACGGGTTAGCTTAAAGGGGTTAAACCGGACAAGGGGACACGGGAGTTTATACTAGTTCAGCCCCTTCGATGAAGGTAAAAGCCTACGTCTAGTTGTGATTGGTATTGCTAGGGTTTCGAAGGCCAGGGAGCGAATCCGCTTTGTCTGGCTCTCGAGTTGTTGTTGTCTGTCCCTAAACCGCAGCCGGGTCGTCCCTTTATATACATAGGTTGACGCCCGTCGGGCTACAGAGTCCCGAAGCCGGATCATAAACGTATCCGGTTCGGCCTCTCTCTTTCTATCTTACTATACAAGTTACATGACTAGGCCGGTTTACATTTACAGACTATAACTCGCCTTTGGGCCCTCCGTAAAGCGCCATCATCTTTACATCTTCATGGGCTTCTAATCTTCAAAGAGTCAACTCGGCTACATAAGGCCAGTTTACCTGCAGTAGTAATATCCCCAACAGGTCTGCTTCTCCTTCTCGGAGGCCGCCGCGGCCTGGCCCAGTGACGCTCGAACCATCGAGTCGGAGTGAAGCCAGCCAGAGACCAGCTCCAAGCGCTCGGCCACCAGGCGCGAGTCTGTGCCCTGGAGATCTTCCCATAGCCAGGCCATCTCCGAGAGGGCGCGCTCCAAGACGGCTGAGGAAGCAAAAGAACCTGGGGCCAGGGGCGCAGCTAGAGAAGGGGGCGACGTTGTCACCAGAGCCTGGGAGATCAAGGCCTCCTGAGCTTTTGGAACATCTCCAGCCGTGCCAGACACCGGCACCTCCTGAGCCTGCGGCGCTTCGGGGGATGACTCCTCCCGAGGGTGCTCCACCGGGTCTCGTGAGGACGACCGGACTGGAGAAGCATGAGCACCACCCCCACCTTTGCTCATGGAGAGGGGCGCGGTCGCAGGAGGCGGCACGGAATCAAGTGGCACCACCCTGCTCTCCCTCCTCCTCTTCACCGCAGATGACAGCCTGGTTACGCAACAGGGAAAGAGAGTTGGAAACGAGCATCGACAACAGGAACAAGACGAGGCGGGGCACTTACTGGTCTACGGCAACATAGTCCACCTTCCGCTTGGTGAGCTTGAAGCCGGAGAGCGTCGTGGCTCGAGGCATGGGTGCACCGGCCCCCGAAGCTGAAGCAGGAGTAGCAGTTGAACCAGAGGCGGCCCCAGCCAGCGGTGGAGCAGCAGCAGAACCTCGGGGGATCAGCGCCGACCGACTCCTCATCGGGATCACGGCCAGTCCCTCCTTTTCCGGGGAAGCGTCAGCCTCATCATCGTCGGGGAAGGCGTGGAGGATGTCAGCCTTACTCAGGGGGAGGTCTCCCCCATCCCTTCAGGGGTCACCTCTGAGTCTTCCTCCTCCTCTTCTCCCTCCCTGCGGGACACATCAGAAAACAGCTCCACCGGCGCTGGCATCGTTCGGGCCCCGGTGAGCACAGGCGGCACCAGTCCACGCCCGTCAAAGGTCGGCTTGGAGGCCACGATCAGCGCACTGTCCTTGTGGAAGAACAAGGGAGTAAAGACATTCGGAGGATACTCATGATCGTCCCCAACCAGGAGGCAGAGAGCTGCGGTCAGCTCCTCATCGGACAAGGCCTCCGAGCTCAAGCAAACCTTGTCCTCTTCATCCCCGAGTTCCCACAAGGGATGCGAGCGGGCCTGGAGCGGAGCCACGCGTAGCGCTAGGAACTCCCTCAGGAGCATGGCCCCTGTAATTCTCGCCGCCTTCGCATTGCCAGGCTTCAGGTCGGACTTCATCTGCTCCAGTACCAACGTCGCCCGCTCGTCGGTGAGCTTTGCGCAGGACCACACCTTGTCGGCCTGGGGCTTCTCCGTCGGCACCACCAAGCGCGGGTGGACACGCTTGGCACTCATCATGACCCATTTAGCCCTGAGATTGTCGGCCTTCTTCCCGGTGGTTGAGATCGAGTTGGCCTTGCCGGCCGCGATGAAATTGGCGCACCCGGAGATATGGCCCTCGCTGGCACGGAGGAAGAAGAAGTGGCGCAGTAGGGCCACAGACGACATCACGCCCAAATACGCCTCACAATAGTAGGCGAAGATGGACAAGAGAAGGACGGAGTTGGGATGGAGATGCAGCGCCTGCAGCCCGTAGTGGTCGAGGACCTCATAGAAGAAATCGGAGAAGGGAGGAACCAACCCGGCGGCAATGCTGCTCGTGAAGAAGGGGAAGAACGCGCTCCCCTCGGGCTCCGGCACGTCGGAGGCAACCCGGAGCTCCGTCTTCCCCCTTTCATTACTCTCCCCCGCCGACAGCAGGCGCATGGCGGCGAGGTTTTTCTACGAGACGTTGGGCGAGTCGAGGGCAGGTTCATACCAAGCCTTCGCCGCAGACGGCACCGGGGATGAGGCGGGCTTGACCCTCCGGGGCGCCATTGGTCGCCGATGCAGGAAAGGATGGGAGCGGATCTGAAGATTTCAGAAGCGGAGAGTAAGAAAGTGGATCTGAGCAAGGCGAAAGGAAACAGTGAAGGCGAACGCTGTCTACGCCAGCCTTTTAACAGTCGGGCAGTTGCCGAGGCAGCGTGGGAAAGCGGAGACGCCCACGTCCAATCAACCGCCACGCGTCAACCGAGGCCGCAGGCTATTGGGGCCCGCGGCGCTCCGCACTTGACCCTTGGCTTCGCCTCGAAGCCAAGCCCGAGCGCGCCTTGGGCCCGGGGCCTACTGTCGGCGTTCTGGGAACAGGGTCCCCAGACTTGCCTGCCTGCGGCCCACGGCGTGGCTTTGCTGGCAGGCCTGTACGACCCATCTTCATCAACGAGGAATCAAGACCCTCGCGAGGGGCCAAGCCTCGCGAGGCGGATGACACAAGACCTCCTCAGGAGCGGCCTCACCAGGCTGGCTCGTGAGGGGCGGAAAGTTCAAGGCCAGGCAAACCTCGCAAGGTTCTCGTGACGTAAGCCATGACGATCGAGACCAGGCGGGCGCCAGCGCGCGCAGCGTCCTTGTTTCCTCTTTGGTGCTAAGGGGGCAGGCGCAGGCGCGGAGTACCGAGGCATCAAGCAAAGGTTTCCATATTGGTGCAACGAGACCAAGACCGGAAGGACGGCAAGACGGAGGTCACCGTGGAGCCCAAGACGGCGTCACCACCAGAGCCTTTGGCAGGCGAAGACTGCTTTTGTCAGGATAGCTTGTACTAGTTGTCCCCTTTCAAATTGGCCATTGTTGGCTCCCTTCCCGCTCAATATTTGGGGAGAGGACCAGGGCCTCTATAAATATAACTAGCCACCACCGTAGCTAGGGAGAAGAAGAAGACAAGAGGAGAGGGGTCAAGAACAAAACCCTAGACCGCATCCTCACACACACAAGAACACCTTAACCTCAGGAGGCTGTTCTTCCCCTTGTACTGTTCATCCTCAACCCAAGAGGCAATCCACCACCACACTGGAGTAGGGTATTACACCACAACGGTGGCCCGAACCAGTATAAATCCTGTGTCCTTGTGTTGCGAGTTCGTTGAGTTAGTTCGTGAGATCAAGGCTAAGTTAGGACGTGGATCGATGGGGGGGATATCTTCGCGCGCACCCCTGTGTTCGAACCTTAAGGGTTTTGCCGGAACCCGTGATCCGACAACGTGCGAGGCCATTCCACTTGGCCATGCTCGAGCTACCTGCGTCCCTCAGCTTGTTAGGCTGCACCCCCTCCCCCTACAGCGCTGACCCATGGTGTGTGGTCTCATCCAAGCCGCCCTTTTGAATGCACCCATAACAAAGGTGGTGCCACGACGTATGGCAACCTTAGATGCGCATTGCCCTTTGATTAGGCTGATAATACAATGTCACGGTTGGTCTGCGTGGACCGATGGCGATCGATTACACCGACAGTGCTCCTTGATGTAACATGTTTCCATTGTCATGTTCTCTTGACTTCTCCCGATAGTTATGGCTCTTAGGACGTAACGGGTTCTTCTTGTTGGATAATTGCCTCCAAGGATATACATCGTGACCTCGTTTGTTTCTTTCTATATACGTGTGTTGAAATCTTCGCACATGGACAAGGGCATCACCTTGAGCTTTGTAAGAAGAGGAACATTTGTCTCCAAAACCAGGATCCATCCATCGAGTCGAAATGAGATGGAAAAAACCCACAGTGGTTGACAAGAGTACAGAAAAGATGGGTATGTGGCAGATATGGAAACATCGAAATGATATCGTCGTGCAACCGGCCACAACAACAGCACTACGTGGAGTTGAGAAGGAAGGCCGAGTTTGGAGAAGAGCAGGGCTCCTCAAAGGCGAGCTATACGTTTTCTTTGCGGGTATAGCGGTGTGTGCATCATTTGAGTAGTTAACCTAGCTAAGCGGTAGGGTGACCGACATATGGACTGGGGCAACGCCCATGTAACGAATCTTGTAACACCGTGGTGTTTCGGGGCTCTCCCCCTCCTTCTTTATTGAATGATACGCATACTCGTGCGTATTCGAGAAAAGAAAAAATAAAAGATGAGTAAAATGAGTTTGGTAAAATGAGTGGAAGACCGATGTGGTTCGCGAAAATTTCATACCCCCAGACGCGGATGCTATTCTCAACATTCCGTTGAGGCAAGGAGGAGGTGATGACTCGTTGGCATGGGCTCTTGAAAAATCGGGTTGCTACACTATAAGATCAGCGTATCGTGCTCTAACGACTCGGAACGAGCAAACTGCTCTAGAGGAAGGGACGTTTACCGAATATTCATTGGCAGACAAACAGATGTGGTCTCGGTTGTGGAAGCTCAAAGTCATCCCAAGAGTGAGAGTCTTCTGGTGGAGGGTATTACATGACATCCTCTCAGTAGAAGCAACTCTTAAACATCGTCACATTGCTACGGTTAGTACATGCAAAATCTATCTTCACACTGACAAAGACATGATGCATGCCCTGCTGGACTGTTCTCATGCCAGGCAGTTTTGTGATGCAGCCCCCAAATGGTTGAACATCAGAAGGCCGGTATTGCACCCTCTGACCTGGTCAAGAGATATCCTGTGCGATCAAATATTCTCAGAGTCGCAGAGAGCGACAATAGTGACTGTTATGTGGACGATTTGGACCTCACGGAACAATATCACCCATGACAAAAAGGCATACAATCCAATTCAGTCTCTGAAGCGGGTTCGGGAGTCCCTAGCAGTTCTTGAGCTGCCTCGTGATCACGCTCGAATCCTGCCCGGCCATGATTGGCGCCCGCCTGAGTTGGGATGGATCAAAATAAACATTGATGGAAGTGTTGCAATGGATGCAAGGAGGGGAGGGGCAGGGGGAGTAGCTCGGTCCCGATCATCCTTTCTTGCAGCATGGTGCAAACCATACCCAGGGGTCACGGACCCGCTCATAGCTGAAGCTTTTGCTATCAGCGATGGAGTCATCTTCGCGCATCTTCGGGGCTATGAAGAAGTGGTTCTGGAGTCTGATAATTTGGAGGTTGTGAATCTCTGGAACTCATGTCACATCTCTCGTGCAGTGGTGGCGCCTATCTTTTCTGAAATTGGGGAGCATGTTCCTTCGTTTAAGTCTTTTGTAGTTTAGCATGTCGATAGGGCAGCCAACGTCCCTGCCCATCTCTGTGCGAAGCAAGCAAGCACTTTAGATGTTACAGAGTGTTGGCTTGATACCACACCAAGTTTTCTTGTAACTAGCCTCTCAGCAGATTTTGCTGAGATTTTGCTGGAGGAGTTGATGTTGAATAAAGAGCTCCCGGTTTCACCCTCACAAAAAAAAAAGACTATTACATCCTGCCGTTTCCGATCGGACGGCCGTGGATCCCGGAGCGAGAACCACGCGGCCGAGATGCGTGCGATGCGGATCCCCGGGAAACCAGATAAGAAACGATAAGCGCTCCCACGCCCACAGAGGACACTCCCCAGTCCCCATGGCTGCCATGGCCACCGCCCTCTCCGCCTCCCTCCCGCACCTCCCGCCCCGCCGCCTCCCCTCGTCTCCCGCCACCGCGGTATCCCTCGCCCCCCGCGCCCTGCGGCGGCGAGAGGCTCCTCCACGCCTCGCGGCCGTCGCCTCGGCCTCCGAGGTCCTCGACTCCACCAACGGCGCCGTTCCCGCGCCCGCGAGCCCCGCGCCGTCGGGGCAGCAGCAGTACGGACGGGAGTACTTCCCGCTGGCCGCCGTCGTTGGGCAGGTGAGGAGATTTCTTTCGGCCAATTCGTGCTGCCCTGGGTGCTGCTGATTGACTGATTGGGCGGCGGGATTGGTCGCAGCATTTCCCCGAGCTGGTTATGCGCATTAGGCCGTTCTAATCGAGAACTTGTGCCATTTCAACCACAATGTAGAAGTGGCAACAGCCAACACGCACAAAATTTACATGATTTAGAGGCGTTCGCTGAAAATGGCATGCAACTTTTTACGATTTAATCTCAGCAAGGCTTTCTGGAGCTCGAAAATATGGTAGTCAATCATTCACTTGCAAGCTGTAGTTTTCTCCCATGGTTTCCTGCATTGCTGTGTGAACCCAACTTTGTTGTAACTTGTGAATTTCATGTGGTCGTCCAGGATGCAATTAAAACTTCTCTGCTGCTTGGCGCGATTGACCGCGAGGTTGGAGGCATTGCCATCTCCGGGAAGCGCGGGACGGCAAAGACGGTGATGGCCCGCGGCTTGCACGCTATGCTTCCGCCAATCGAAGTGGTCGTTGGCTCAATCGCAAACGCTGACCCCAACATTCCAGAAGAGTAATGTCTTCACAATGCCATATCTGAAAACGCTTTGATCATTTCGTCATCTGATGTTCAGCTTCTTCTTGTTTCTTAAACGTTTCATCAGCTTACTTGATTAAGCTCCTCTTATGGTAGATGGGAGGACCATTTGGCTGACCAAGTGCAGTATGATGCTGATGGTAATGTCAAATCTGAGATTGTCAAAGCACCTTTTGTGCAGGTAAAGCACACCAATTTGGTGTCATAGTATCTTCCCGGATCGTTGTTAGTTTAATAATGCCGCAGGTTTCCTATGACAGATTCCACTTGGTGTAACAGAGGACAGGCTCATTGGGTCTGTTGATGTTGAACAATCAGTGAGATCAGGGACTACTGTGTTTCAACCTGGTCTTCTTGCTGAAGCTCACAGAGGTGTCCTTTATGTGGATGAGATAAATCTATTGGACGACGGCATAAGCAATCTGCTTCTGAATGTCTTGACTGAAGGAGTTAATATTGTGGAAAGAGAGGGAATTAGCTTCCGTCATCCATGCAAACCACTTCTAATTGCTACGTACAACCCGGAGGAAGGATCCGTACGTGAACACTTACTTGATCGTATTGCAATTAATTTAAGGTACTTTAGACTTGAATTGAAAGATTGCTTGCTTATTTACTTTTATTACCAAATTCATGGTTTGTTCATTATCATAATGTTTCATTTCGCAGTGCTGACCTTCCATTGAGTTTTGATGACCGCGTGGCAGCCGTCAATATTGCAACCCAATTTCAGGAGTGTAGCAAAGATGTTTTTAAGATGGTGGAAGAGGAAACTGAGGTTGCAAAAACTCAGGTACTACTGAATAACCGAGTTACTGAGATCATTAACTAACAAAGCTTGCAACCTGTTTTATCAAATCAGAGTAGGGTGCAAACTCCATTTAGTTTTGTTTTTTATTGCGTAGAAAAGACCTTCCAAGAGCATTGTATATGTTAAATCACTCAGTTACAAAATGTCTGGGGTCCACAATTATATAGCTATCAAAGACTCGTGATTACAAAGGAGAAACCAGTGGTCACGTGGAAGCAAGAAATTACGTCTGGCACATGCGCAACACATGCTTGGACTTAAAAAGCATGGACTCTTGCGTTTATAGTGGATGTACTATTAGTTAAACTTGGACTTAATATATATTCCTTCATTTCATATAGATCAATTTAGTTTGTCTGAAATAATGAATTTTATAAAATTACCATTGTAAGATGTGTTGACGCATGAGACAATATTGTCTTCAGTTGTGAAATCAAGGGACATATCTCTCTTTTAACCGCATATTGTCGAGTAAACAAGGTAGGCATATATTAGACAAGAAACACAAAGGATGCATGTCACTCGTCCAGTTGGCATATATAGACAGGACCCACAAATTGTGCTTATATTAGACATGCGCACATATATTGACCACATGACTTCCACTATTTACAACTTTTATCATTTGTTTTGAAGTATGCAAAATCTCAAGTCTAGATTAAAAAGGTAAAAAACAGCGTATATGTAGTGCAAGGCAGTATTTGAGTTAAAATCTGTGTTATGTACTGCTTGTCTCACAATGATAATACATGGTCACTCAGATAATTTTGGCAAGAGAATATCTGAAGGATGTTGCTATCAGCACAGAACAGCTCAAATATCTTGTCATGGAAGCTATACGTGGTGGTTGTCAGGTTAGTTGACTAGTTGAAGCTTGATGTTCTTCCAGCCAATGAGCTTACTTTGAGGCATTGAGCCAACTGTTTGTAGAATCAATGTTGTTTTGTATTATGCGCAGTACTACCAGCTGCAGATAACAGTCAACATATGTAGCCATCATTGGCTACTCTAGTATGTATCATATCATTGGAAATATGCATACCTTCTTTTGTTTGACATTTGACACCATTATTCAAGGTCTTCGGCGAATCTTTTCTCTATATATGTACAACAAATGTAACTGGATCGACTAATCAACCCATTTTCAAGTGTTCCAAACTATTTGAGCTTTTGGCAATAAAGCCAAGGTTACTGATTGTATTTTTACCTTGTCTTAGTAAAGTCGACCCCATTTCCTGTTGTTACCTTCAGTTGCAACATGCCACCTGGGCTATTTCATTATGCTCATTTGGTATGTTATAACCTCGTGTAGTCAACTGGTTATATGTCATAACCAGTGATGTCATTCTAGTTCTACTCCTTCGTTTTTTGGGGGGGAGGGAGGGGGTGGGGCGAATACAGGAAGCCTATAAACAAATATGGAAATACATATTGCTGGAAACGAATACAGAGCGAATACGGTGCGGACATGGATATGAAAGTGAATGCTTGCTGGAACTTGGAGACACCTTCGATGTGAAAGAAAAAAAAAAACTAAGAGACCCCTTGAATCATGCAGAAAAACACAAGCAAATGAGCAAACTTGTTCAATTACTAATATGACTGAATATATACCATGGTTCCCGCTCGGGGGGGGGGGGGGGGGGGGGGGGGGGGGGGGGGGGGGATGAGGGCCGTCATCGGTGGAGGATCGAGGGCAGGCAGCTGCGTATGACCCAATGAGGCAGTGACTAGGGAAATGATTGGGAGATTAAGTTTAGGTGTGTTAAGATTAGGGTTGGGTTGGGCCAGGCCAAAGGTATATGGGCTTTTGCCTGTTGGAATGGGCTACATATATGAAAAATGTAAACGGAAAATTCAGCGCCTTTGGATACGAAAATTTCATTTCCGCACGTGTTCCTCAAGGAAACGTCATTCCATGTTTGTTTCCGTTTCTGTTTCCATATTTTCTCTACGTTTCCATTTTTTCTGTGGAACTGGCGGAAAGATTCCGCACCGTTGTCATCCCTAATGGCCTAATCTAGATGCTACACACTTACACAGCTATACCTGTTTGGCGTCCATCACACCAACATATTGCTTGTTGAGACAGTTATGCTTATTTATTGTGGTTAATGCTGAGTTGGAAAGTTAAAATGAATGTGTTTTCATATTTATATATTAATTTCTGAGTCTTGAAATTTGTTGCAGGGGCACCGGGCTGAGTTGTATGCTGCTCGAGTGGCAAAATGTCTTGCTGCCATGGAAGGACGTGAAAAAGTTTTCGCGGAGGACCTTAAGAAAGCTGTTAAGTATTTTTATGCTTGCGGATTCTTCATTAAGTAATGAAGCAACAAACCCCATGGAATTTCAGTTGACTGTTTCTTCCATCTCTTAACTTGACTGTTCCAAATGAAGTTTACTGTGTCTGGTTGTTAAGAATAAAATATAAAGTAGCATGGAAATTTTAGTGCTGGCATAACTCATTTTTTTTCTTTCTTTTGCTATGCTATTTCTGTTTGCACCTGTGTCAAAAAAATTGAAGTGTGTTCTACTTAATATTTGACACACATGGCATCTTCTTGCAGGTAGAGCTAGTTATTTTACCTCGTTCTATCATATCTGATAACCCACAAGAGCAGCAAAACCAACCGCCTCCACCTCCACCTCCACCACCTCCACAAAATCAAGATAATGCAGAAGATCAAGATGAGAAGGAGGAAGATGATGAGAAGGATGAGGAGGAAAAGGAGGTTGAATTTTATGATTGAGCAACCCGTACTTGATGCCTATTCATTTGTTTCTTAGAGCTCATTAGTTGTTGTTTTCTGACAGGATGATGACGAAGAAAACGAAAAACAAGATGACCAGATACCCGAGGAGTTTATTTTTGATGCTGAAGGTGGACTAGTAGATGATAAGCTCCTTTTCTTTGCTCAGCAAGCACAAAGAAAAAAAGGAAAGGCTGGGCGAGCAAAAAATGTCATATTCTCAGAAGACAGGGGCCGATACATTAAGCCTATGCTTCCAAAGGTCTCAAGTTTTACCTCGTCAACACTGCAACTCTAAACACTTGATTGTTCAAACATTCCTGAATCCATTCTCGTGTTTGTTTCTTTATGCAAATAATGCTTTGGCACTTCTCCTTATCTAGGTCTGTTTTATTGCATTTTGAATTCCTCTGATGCCTCCCGGTCTTTTCCATTAATTTTACTGATATAGCAGACACCTTCCTTTGTAATATCACTCCTATGCTTGGTACCCTTTCTCACCAAATTGGTTCATCTAAACAGTTCATTCTGTTGTAGGGTCCAGTCAGGAGATTAGCTGTTGACGCGACACTTCGAGCAGCTGCACCATACCAAAAACTGCGGAGAGAGAAAAGTCTTGACAAGACAAGAAAAGTTTTTGTTGAAAAGACTGACATGAGAGCCAAGAGAATGGCTCGAAAAGCCGGTGCTCTGGTCTGTCTCTCTCTCGCTCTCTCTCTCCACATTTGCTTGTGCAATTTCATGGGAATATGTATATTAGGCCAGTCATGTTTTATGTATGTGGCAAAGCAGATTTATCTTACCACGAGACTTCACAACTCTGTTTGGACTTATTCTCATGACAGGTCATATTTGTTGTGGACGCTAGTGGCAGCATGGCTCTGAACCGCATGCAGAATGCCAAAGGTGCAGCATTGAAGTTGCTTGCAGAAAGTTACACAAGCAGAGATCAGGTACTACTGAAATGTGAAAATTTAGCATTAGAATTTGCCATCTTTTTTTAGTGATTAGCATTTGTTACTTGCTGCGTACCTTGTAAGACACCTCCATTTGTGCTTCCCCTCCAGGTAATCATCGTTATATGGACAGTTTGTGCACTAACTTTAGCTTCCATTTTGGCATCCCTCAGGTTGCAATTATTCCCTTCCGTGGAGACTATGCTGAAGTTCTACTTCCACCATCAAGATCCATTGCAATGGCTCGCAAACGTCTTGAAAAGCTACCATGCGGTGGCGGTTCTCCTTTAGCTCATGGCCTGAGTACAGTAAGAACCAAGAACTGCGTTGAATTCTTCTGTAATGCCAGGACATTATAATCTGGATAACATTGTGGATTCTACTTCAAGGCTGTCAGAGTGGGATTGAACGCTGAAAAGAGTGGCGACGTTGGGCGTATCATGATCGTTGCAATCACCGATGGAAGAGCTAATGTATCACTGAAGAAATCCAATGACCCAGAAGCTGCCGCTGCTTCAGACGCACCAAGACCATCTACTCAAGAATTGAAGGTACCACTCTTATCCTAACACCAAACAATGTATCCTTGGGCCATCATTTTGAAGTTTCCTGCTGTGTTCAAAAGGCACTGAAGAATTTGTTTCCTCTTTGCAAGGATGAGATACTTGATGTGTCTGCAAAAATATTCAAGGCAGGAATGTCGCTTCTCGTCATCGATACCGAGAACAAGTTTGTATCTACGGGATTCGCCAAGGAAATTGCAAGGGTTGCCCAAGGTATTCTCAACACTACATCAGAATAATTACACTACTCGATCTGAAACCTGTAGGAAACCATGCCTGTTCTTGTTTTGATTTTTTTAACGCATTTTCATGGTATAAGGTAATATGAGTGGAGTCCGAGGAACCTTGTCGCCACTTAAAAAGATACACCTGCCATCTTCATCACTAACTATAAGCACCGACATACCGTAAATTAGTTATCTGCATAACCTTCCATGAACACAGCTTCTTTCCTTGCTGTGCCAGGGAAATACTACTACCTGCCAAATGCTTCGGACGCCGTGATTTCCGCTGCCACTAAGACCGCGCTGGCGGACTTGAAGAGCTAGAGAGCGATCTCGGAGCATCGATCGCCCCCGCCCAATTGTTGTTTGTACCTTCTGGTGATACAAGTCGTTCGTGCAGTAATTTGTGCAGCTGTCCTTAGTCCTTTCTGTAACTTTTTTTTGGGGCGTGCGTTTCAGCTCTTATGACCCAATTTTGGTGTAGGTTTTCTTGTCTTCTTTCTTTCTCTTTTACCAGCACCAGCAGGGCTAAAATCCGAGCATAACTTAGTGTAAATGTCGGAATTCTCCCACTGGCTCTCCGATAATTGGCCCTGTAAATCTACTGCTGTTAATTTTCGAGGCAGAAATGCGCTGCTGTTGGGTGTCACTAAATAACATTCCTTCATTTTTGTAAAGCACATGAACTGATATTTCTTTCTAAAATTATGCGAAGAAAATTACCACTGGTGACAGCGTGGTTATGATGTGTTTACCCGAAAAAAATTGATGCTGTTGAGTATCACGAAATAATATTTCCTTTTTAAATGCAAAAATAAGTGTGGGAAGGAAATTGTTACCTTTGGCAGAGCGTGGTTGATAACAGTAACAAATTTCCTACAAAAGGCACCCTGAAAATAGATCCAGCAGAAAATTGCGGCCCAGGCCCATGCCTCGGCGGCACCAGGCCGGGCCCACCTGTCAGACGGTACAGCGGGGAGAAAGGGGGAGACCTTGCTGTCATTTTTATTTGCCTAAAAAAAATGCTGTCATTTTTATGGCGCGAACCGCTGCGGTGGGCGGTGGCGGGAGACGGAGGAGAGAGAGGCTTATCAAGCAAGCCAGATTTAGTACAGAAAGTAAACCAGAAGACCCCCCGCCCCTCCCTCCACTCCTCTCCTCTCGTGGCGGCGCCACCCAGCCGCAGCCGGCGACTGCCGGGCCGCCATGTCGACCTGCGCCTACCACTCGCCGCGCTTCTCTGAGGTCTCTCTCTCTCTCTCTCTCTCTCTCTCTCTCTCTCTCTCTCTCTCTCTCTCTCTCTCTCTCTCCCTCTCTCTCTCTCTCGGTTGGGCGGGAGGGGGGAGATGTGAACTGTTTGGGACGCGCCCTCTTCTGACGCCCTTTCGGGCTTCTTCGAGTTCTTCAGGATGACGCGTGGCTCCCGCAATGGCTTCAGCCGCATCGGCAGCCGACGGCCGGCGAGCACCGAAGAGACAGCCCCGGCGTGTCGTCGCCGCCTTGTGAGGTGCTTTTCTCGCCTGATTTGCGCGTCGATTGGTGCTAACCTTGTACGCTCTGAGTTTCTTATTCTCTGATTACCCAACACTTGCAAGCGCCTTGCTATTTCCTTTGAGCATGTTACAGAAAGGGGGAAATCCCCGGTTCGAATCCTTTTTGCCAACTATCCCACCTTATCGACAATAACTCAAAACTGGTGATTGGTCATTGGCATGAAATGGCATACGATTGAATTGGATCTGAATGCATTTGGTGTGATTGTGCATGTTTATCTATATACGTTTCTCGGTGCACTGTCTGTTCTCATCTGGTGTAGTGTGTTCTCTTCACTGAACTGCAGGACTGTGTGTGCATTGTGGACCCTGCACAAGAGCAACGGAGTTGTCGGAATGCCGCCGTAAGTGCTGATGGTTACAGCCGGTTCCGTCTGCATCTGTCGGGAGACGAGGATACACCTGCTGAAAATACTCCAACAGGCAGAGAGGTAGGCTAAGATTCTTGATGCTAATCACTGAAGTTTGGTCACAACTTAGGGTGTTGTCATTCTGTTTGATCAAATAATTCAGGAGATGGTAGTACATGTACCTGTAGCTGTAGCCTTTAATGATTCAATCCTGCATAACAGTTATGGATCTGTCGATTTCTTCTTTGCCCCGAGTTACATTATTTGTTCCAGGGATGCACACTTGTACAGCGTACTTACTTTTGTTCTGTCCGTAATCTTCCATTGAATGGGGAAAGAATAAAATTGTAGGTTCAGGGCCTCTTTGATTAGCAGATTGCAAAAACACAGGAGTAGGAAAAATGTAATGTAGGATTGAAATGACGTGCCCATTGGATTCCTATAGGATTTGAGTTTGTTTGATTGTATCACAGGAAAAACAAAGGATTTCTTCCAAGAGGTTGGAGTGGATGCTAGAATTCCTATGAATTGTAGTTGACATGAGGAAAAAATCCTATGGGATTCAATCCTGCGAATCAAACGATCAACGCAGGAAAAATTCCTAAGGATTCTAATCCTTCAAAAATCCTATGAAAATCCTTTGAATCAAAGAGGCCCTCAGTATGCCATTTTCATCTTGCCTACCGTGTATTTTTCATATGTGCTTATGAATAATGGGGTTCTGAACATTGTGCATGTGTTTTCATTTTACGAGTGAACAAGTTAGTATAGTAGCAAACATAGGCTTGTAACAGCCAAAATAATTGGCTCTTCCTCTGCTGCACAAACATAATCTTCTTGTCGTGTGCTGTTATAACATGGGTTGAATTTCCCCCCTCCAGGTGCTGCCTTTCTCTCTGCACCTTTCTTCAGAAAGTGCAGCACAACTCTCCTCAGTTCAAGCCAATGTTAGCCCTCAGATTCTAAACTCTGGTGCATGCAAAGGACCGTTCAAGGGCTCTTATGTTGATGGTCAAGTACAAGAGATCAAAGCTGTACAAGAGGCTAAAAGCATTAAGGATAATAAGCAACTAGAAGTTGGTAGAGTGGCTAGCAAGGATATCTCCTCAGTTCAAGCCAATGTTAGCCCACAGATTCTGAATTCTGGTACATGCAAAGGACCATTAAAGGACTCTTATGTTGATGGTCAAGCACAAGAGATCAAAGCTGTGCAAGAGGCTAAAGGCCTTAAGGATGATACACAACAAGGAGTCCGTAGAGTGGCTAGCAAGGATGTCACTAAACCACTTGGTGCAAGAAAACATCAACCATCTGGTGGAAAAGTTGATGTTCAGAAGCTCCGTAAGGCAGATGCTAATGATGCGGTTGAGCTATCTATTGCTGCTTCTGAGGCTATGGTTATTGCAGAAATGATACTTGATGATTGCCAGCCTGATAAGTTGACTGCAGCTGCCCTCGAAGCTGCTCTGCGTGTAAAGGAAGCTCGGAAACAGTGTTTTCTTGAGGAAACAGAACATGATAGTGGATCCTTTCAAAATGATCGGGATGAGAGCGATTGGCTTGCAGAATTGGATGAGATCGAAATGCTTGATGTATTTGAAGATGTTGGCCTGTGTACTGTTCAAACTGCTTGTTCATCTCAAGGCCACAACACAACTAACTTGAAACAGAGCATCTCTCAGCCTAGTTGTGCCCCACATGATGTAGACATTTGTTCTTCCGAGGAGCAAAATAAAGAATGGCACAGCCAAGATGCTTATACCAGTGACCATGTACCTGATTCTTTGGCAGAGAATAGTTCTGCTGGTACGCTAGTAAAAGAATCAAGTCCAGGATGTGTTTCTATAAAGCAACTAGCTCAAGATAAAGCAATCTCTTGCTCGAGAAATGAGGAAGCTGCTTTCGAGAAGTTGACTCAAAACAACCGTGCTTTTACTGAGAACTTGAGGAATCCAGTAAGAGGTCAAAATATCACAAAGGTAAATTTGTTGCCCATGAACATTTTTTTATAACAAACTTAATGGATCATATGCCTATCTCATTCAGCACTCTTCATCTATGTAATTACAATGTAAAATATATTTCCAGGAAGCTGGAAGAATTGTTGAAGAGACGAAGTTTGGTGGTCGTGCAAGGAAGCATATAAGGACTAGCTTCATTTCTGAGTCAATGGATAGCATGAATGAGTGCTCTCCTGCACCTAGAGCGACATCGACAGAAATGGTTGCCTCTTCAAGAGCATCTTTTCTCCAAAAGAATGAAGGTTTCCATGGAGAGGTTCAAAGTGCAGAGTCGTGCCATCAAGTAGTATGTTCAAGCTTATCACCTGAGGATCCTCTCTGTTCATTTGTTCCGTGTAGCATATCTTGCAATGAAGTATCCACTAGTCAACCTCCTGAATGTAAACAGAGGAATGAGGAAAACAGTGAACCAGTATATCGCAAGGAATCTCTGAAGAATGACCTAGATGTAGAAGCCGGTCCATCTTCTGTGCCGTTAGATAAGGTACAAGAATCTAATCCATGGAGGCGAAGAACACATAGTTCCCTCAGGCCTTTTAGCATGCTAGGACCTATATCAAACATCTCGGGAGGTAGTCTGGCTCATAATGATGTTAATGTGGCAGTTTGTCAGAAGGAGAGAAGCGCACCGATAATCTTAAATAAGAAGATACAGCGTATCCGAGCCTCTAATCAGTTCACTGAAAACAATGCTGAAGCTGGAAGCTTGAACGAATTTTCTTTGGTTCAGAAGAAGTCATCTGATGCTCAAGATGATAACGAGCATCACAACAAAGAGCAATATATCCCATCAGAAGTTTTGCCTCAACCCACAACATATTTGAGTGTTGGTAAACGAGGCCTTAAAAGAAAAGGACCCCAATTGTTGAATGCTAAACTTAGTACTAGACAAACCAAGAGCAGAAGGGTTAAATCTCGATTCAGTTGTAAGTTCTGGTTTATGTTCTCTTATGCTAGATATGTACTGTATATCGTGGGTAAATATATGCACGGTCATTACATACTTTTGGTGACCCTCACTCTTGTATCTTTGCAGGGTCTGAAAGCAGAGTTGCTGACATGCAGGAGCCCAGGGAATGCACTAGCAAAAAAGAAGCCATATTTCATGGACTAGAGTTCTTGGTGACTGGATTTCAAAGTCATAAGGAGAAAGAGATTGTGTCTGTAATACGGAAATTTGGAGGTTGTGTTCTTTCTAAAGTGCCACCCTGTCCATTTGATAAAAAAAGCAAGCTTGCAGAGCTCGTGAGGTGGAAGCCTCCTGTAGTTCTTTCCCCTAAAAAGGTTTGTTATAGCTGGATACCATCTATCGTTCATCATGTATCATTTTATAGTTTTAGTATATGCTGTAGCCTGTAGGAGAAATTGGTGTAGGGCTGTAGGCTCCCATTTAAAATTACACATTCTTTTTTTTTTTACAGTACCAAATTGCACTGTGTCTGATAGGTGTTTGTTGCAACAGGTATCAACAGCTAAGTTCTTATATGGTTGTGCTACCGATTCCTGGATTTTGAATTCCAATTGGCTTTTTGATTCTCTTCAAGCTGGTTTACTGTTGCCACCTGGAAAGTAAGCAATGACACCTTGCAGCACACCTATCTTGTGAAAATGGAATTTTAAACTTTATCACATCTTTGTTCATGAAAGCTTCAGTTTTCATATCTTTCTTGAAGCAGTTGAGGGAAAATTACTAAACACCTTAAAAGTGTATATGCATTTTGAGATCTGTCATCCGATGCCAAGCTCTTCTAAGAAATGAAAGATATTTCATTTGGTGGGCTAAATTATCTTCCCCTAATAATAAAGCAAATAGTGCTTCTGGTCGTACGTCATTAGAATTACCCACGAACTTGACACAAATTACCCACCATGCCACCCATAAGTGAAAAAACGGTTCGGTTTTTCTCAAAGTCCCGTTCGATTTGGTTCTTATAAAGGATATCCTCATATAACACACTTGAAGGTGTAGCGTAGTGCGCCTGTGGCTAATGCCTTGGTCCTCCAGCGGGGAGACTTGTGTTCGATCCTAGGTTCTGCCCCATTTTTTCTCTTTTTTGCGAACCCTCCCCCCCTGCCCCCGCGTTAATGGACCGGCCCATGCGTATGTTTTTTCAGTTCGCATTTTGTTTGTTCGTTTCTCATTTCTGTTTTGTGTTTTCCTTCTATAAATTAATTATTAGGGATTTCCAAAAATTCAAAAGGTTGCGAGTTTTTTTTAAGAAACATAAAACGTTTGTGAATTCAAAAAATGTTCTGGAAAACATAAAATGTTCATGATTTAAAAGAAACTCCTGTTTTTCATTTCGTTTTTTGCCTTTTTTTCTCATTTCTGTTTTTGTTTTCTCGTTTTTCAATTAATTCGGGATTTCAAAAATTTAAAAGCTTGTGAGTTTTGATTTTTTTTTGAGAAATCATAAAAATTCCATGAATTCAGAAAATGGTCGGGAAATCAAAATGTTCGCAATTTCTAAAAAATATTTGCATATCATAAAGAAATTCTCGATTTCAGAAAAATATGTTCATGAAATAAAATAATGTTCATGATTCTTAGAAAATGCTTGTGTATTTAACATGCTTTCCGAAATTGGAAAAAATGACCATGAAATTTTAGAAAAGGATCACAAAAAAATTCAAACAGATCCATTGAAATAGATACGTAAATAACGAACAAAACATACCATCGCTTACATAAACTTTTTGAGGAGATCTGGAGAGGTTGTTTTATTATTTTATTTAGTCCATCACACATCGGGTAAAAAAAGTCCATATCTCATCGTGACATGATTTTGACGTACTTTATGAAGTGACATTTTAAAAGTCCATATCTCATTCTGGCATAATTTGCATAATCTGATTCTTTTTCTCCCGTGGCAACGCACGGGCCTATTTGCTAGTCCAAACTTAAACTCAAGCAACATAGGATTCCTAAGAACTATCTTTTTAAATGGTTATTATCTAAACACTGACACGATTAATTAGCTTAATTGTTCATACTGTAATTCTGAATATTTCACATACACCACATGGAAAGTTTATTCTGAATATTGTTTATCCTAGCTTTATTTTCAGCAACTAAAAATTCAGCGAGGAACATTTGCTCTGTTGTCCATATGGATTAAGTTAAAATACTTTGTTCTTGATGCTCAACTTTTGATATACCCTTTTGCTAGGTATTTAATTCGACAAAGGCATACAGTGGAGATTTCAACATTTGGCCAATCAGTTTACCTAAGAAATAATAAATTGGTATTTCATGGAGTAGGATTCTTGATCCACGGCAAAATCAGCTTCTGTTCAAAATTTTCGAACATTATCAAGGTATGTTGCAAGCCTGGTGAGAAAACATGGTGGATGACCTACTAATCAAGCAATATTTTTTAGTGAACTGTAATACATCATATACTGTTGTCATAGTTAAGAGGCATTGTTTTAGTTCACTCTTAATTTGATATATCTGATTTTTAATACTGGTTGTGTCAGATATATACATGACTAGTTTCCTTGTCTACATGATGTGGCCCTTACATTATAGTATTTGTATTCCACAGCATGGAGGTGGCCAAGTTTTTGTATCTCTTCAAGGATTAATTCAAAGCTTGAAGGATAAAAGTTGTTCTCGCGGAATCATTCTTGTTGCAAATGAGGCGAGCGCATCACGTCATCTAAGTCATTGTGGGCTGGAACATGACATAAAAACAGCGGTTAGTTGAATTTTGAATGTAGAAACTGTTAGAGTTATATAAGTAAATACAGAAATGACTGAATATAAGCAGCAACTGCTCAGATAGAGTAGACTGTCTTTCAATGTTTGAATACTAGCTCTACAAGTAAATATAGAGAAGTAACTTGTCACAACATATCTTAATCCATTGTCTACCTCTCGTAATTCAGTTATGTTGTTTCATCTAGACCTTCTATAAAACTCAACTGATTAGGATCCGAACGGCTTGCTTCCCTGCTGCCAATAAGACATGTTTACTTGATTCACATTATACATGGCTGTATCGCTGTATTTACCATTCAAATGTTTCCCTACGCTTTATCCTTTTTTCCCAAACTGGTATTTGTCATCTCCAGTGCCTCTAATTCTCCTGTATCTCTCTCTCTCTCGCAGCCAGCAAGCTGGATCATAGGCAGTCTGTTTTCTGGGAAGCTGATTCACCTGAAGAAAGACCGGTGCGCCCCATTCCGGCGGATTAAGATGCCATTATTCCAACAACAGCGTGCATTTGAGATGAGTCAAGAAATATAATTCTTGTCACGAAATGCCTGGAGCACCATCATCGTCCAATTGCAAGCAAAGTTTTCAAAGGCATGTTTCTGTCAGACTTGGATTCGCCTGTGCTGCGCAGCCTGCGCTAAGGCCTAAGGCTGATGCCTGTGTGTCTTTCATCATTTTTTGCGTCCGTAATGGTGATGTGGTAGTGGTACACAGCTGCCCATATTTGAAGAATTCCAAGGGCTAAACTATGGAGGCAGATTACGTTTAGGCATTTGTCCTTAAGCTATATTGCTCCTGTTATTTTATTCTGGGGACTGTTGTTCATTTCCCGAACACCGTGACGTTCACTGGAGATTGTACTCTTCTTAGAAATCGGCAGCTAAGCAATCTGTAGGGCATGATATGTTTTCTTTAGATCAATATAAGCTTTTCGCCCTGTTTCATTTTATTTAAATCAACAATGCTTTTCTGCAGATGGACTAGTCCAGACTTTGTGTATATCAATCTCCTTGCATGTATTTATAAGATATTGTTTTGTTGTAAGTTGTAAATACAATGCTAGAGAAATATTATGGATAAATTTTTTTTGTTGATTTAAATTGAGAATACAGTGCTAGGGTGTGTTTTAGCTTTATTTTGGGGCTGTGTTGCAGTGCTTAGAACTTCAGTGATGGTTCTTTTCTGGCTCTGTGGCTATGGCCAGATTGTTCTGTTTTGCGCTGTAAAGTTTCTTTTTAACCACCAGCAAAAAAAAGTTTCTTTTTAACCTTTCTGGTTCCCTAATGTCCTGACCAAACCCTTTTGGGGGGACTAGTGGGGCGCCCTATGTTACCGGTTTCTCATGATAAATGAAACTGGGAGATATGCATCGTAATTCGGAAGAGAAAAGTTGTTGATTCATAATATTTCACTGCCTATTGCCGCTGTTCAAGTAAATACAGTATAATTTATCTATTTGGACAAAGGAATACATATGGATATGGCTGTATTAACCTTGGCTCAAAGGGCGTGGTTAGATAGTCTTACCTTGACTGAAACTAAAACTGGCAACAATATTAACTCGGCTGTAACAAGTCTGAACGTGATCCGTCGTAGTCTAGGTGGTTAGGATACTCGGCTCTCACCCGAGAGACCCGGGTTCAAGTCCCGGCGACGGAATTCCTTTTTTTTTGTTTCTCTACGCAAATGGTTCAGACACAAAAAATGGGCACGCATGTGAAATGCGCCGGTTGGGTACAGCATTTTTGGGCTGATGGATCTACACTAACAATATCTGATGAATGATGGCGTCGTGGACTAAGACGGTGCGTTTGCAGGGCGCTTTGGTGGGCGAAGGCCGCAAAGCGGGAGGCGGCAGCCTCATTGAGCTGCTGAGCAGCCAGCATAATTGCGGTTCGCACGGGCCACTCGTGCCTTGCACAATCATTACCCTCTTCTCACCCCTATATGCCATTATGATGATGCAATGTGTTGCCTACATATGTTTTTTTTTTTGCGGGTGATGTTGCCTACATATGTTGTAAGTACTCATCAGTGGAGGTGGAGCACACACACTCTTCCTTTCACATCTCTCTTTGTTTTGTCCACATCTAATGTCCGTAAGTGAACACTAATTCTCTCTCCTTTTTTTTTTCTTGCAGTGGAACTTCTCCCTACTTTGTCCACGTCACTAGAAAATTCCTCTGATTTTATTACAATTGCCAACTAAAAGCGTGATTGAAGCAAACGAGGTGACCATAGCATGATATCATCGAATCCGCGGGTGGATGGATTCGGGAGTAGGATGTGTCATCATCCATCCATGTCGTCAACTTCTTACCTTGCAAACCGTGTTTTCATTGTCATCGATAGTGACACCAGGAATGATGTAGACCGCCAAAGATCTCCCTTTTCTCCCAATATCAGTTGTATTGTTCGTTACAACATAAAAATATATAAGAGAGAAAATTCAAAAAAAAAAAAACTACATGTGAAAGAAAATTCGTTTTCAACCAACTCTCGCCATGGATGTTGGTTTCTAGGAAGTTGGTGGTATATGATATAGTCAAGCAAGGATAAAAATATCAAGATGCAGAACTCGTCAGAGAAGAACAAAAATATATTTAAAATGACATTAGAGACCTAAATTTAAACTAAAAACAACGGCAGTGCTGGAGAAGGGGCTAGAGGGCTGGCACCGGACGACGCAGGGGTTGTCCTCTAATATAGCATAGTCCCCACTTGTTTTGGTGATGGCTAGAGTAGATACTTTTTTGGTTAGACAATAAATTTAGGTGGCCGCATCATGATATCATCAAATCCATGGGTGGATGGAAGTGAGAGTAAGATGTATTATCATACATCCATCTCGTCCACTCCTAACCTTGCAAACCGTGTATTCACTAATGGTGACACCACGAATGAAGTGGACCATCAAAGATCCCTCTTTTCTCCCAATATTGGTTGTATTGTTCATTACAACATAAAAATATATAAGCGGAAAATTCAAAAGAAAAATATAAGAGAATATTTGTTTGCAACTAACTTGCCATGGATGTCAGCTTCTAGGAAGCTGGTGATATAATTAGCCAAGGATAAAAATATACCCCGATAGAGAACACATGAGAGAATAGAAAAAACAATGCTTCCTCCTATCCATATTAATGGTTGCTCTTTTAGTACAACAAATTAATATGGATCGGGGAGAGTAAAAAGAATGAAATTAGAGATCTAAAATTAAACTAAAAATAAAGGCCACTTGCCCACTAAATGACAGCGATAATGCTCGAGAAGAGGCAGGAGGGACCAACACCAGACAACTAAGGGGTTCTCCTCTAGTATCATAATCCCCACTTCTTTTCGGCGAGGGTGAGAGTAGACATTTTTTGGTTAGACAATAAATTTAGGTAAATGTAGCATGATACCATCAAATCCATGGGTGGATGGATGTGAGAGTAAGATGTATCATAATCCATCCATGTCGTCAACTCCTTACCTTGCAAACCGTGTATTCACTGTTAGCGACGGTGACACTATGAATAAAGTTGAGCGTCAAAGATCTCTTGTTTCTCCCAAAACTTGTTGTATTGTTCATTACCGCATGAAACTATATAAGAGAAAATTCGCTTGCAGACGACTCGCCATGGATGTCAGTTTCCACGAAATCAGAAGTATGATAAAATCAGCCAAGAATAGAAATACCCGGATGGAGAACTCAACAGAGAAGAATAGAAAAAACCAACTCCCACCATTCTATAACTCTTGCCATGGTTTTAGTTCACATTTGAGCTAAAACCATGACAAGAATTATTAAACAAGGGAGTAGAACATAATAATTGAAATTGGAGACATAAATTTACACTAAAATTAAAGGCTCACTAGAGAAGAGGCGAGAGGTACCGGCAACGGACAACGGAGGGGTTCTCCTCTAGTAGCATGATCCTCATTTTTTGGCAAGGGCTAGAGTAGATATAATACAATGGTAATGTCAGTCGCTCAATTTTTTATTCCACTCGTTACTGCAGAAACAACTATAGCAGCCATCTTACCCAAGTTGGTACAAAACACTCTTCCTTTTACATCTCTTTGTTTTGTCCACATCTAATGTTCGTAAGGGAACACTAATTCATTTTATTGCTTATAAGAACATCCCTTTGTTTTGTCCATATCACTAGAATTCTTCTATGTACTTTTTGAGAAAAATCCTCTGGTTTGATTATAATTGCCAACCAAAAGAGTAACTAAAGCACATGAGAGCCCTAGTTTTTTAGGCAATAAATTGAGGTGAGGATAGCATGATATCATCAAATTCACAGGTGGGTGAATTCTAGAGTAAGACATATCATCATCCATCCATGTCATCAAAGCCTTACCTTGCAAATCGTGTATTCATTGTCACCGACGGTGACAACAGAAATGAAGTAGACCGTCAAAGATCTCTATTTTCTCTCAATCAATATTAGTTGTGTTGTTTATTACTACATGAAATAAAAAATAATTGGTTTGCAGCCAACTCACCATGGGTGTCGGTTTCCAGGAAGTCGGTGATATGATAAAATCAACCAAGTATAAAAATACCTGGACGGAGAACTCGTCAGAGAAGAACAAAAATATCTTTAAAAGGGGATACTAGAGATCTAAATTTACACTAAAAGTAAAGGCTCATTGCCCACTCAACAGCAACGAAAACACTGGAGAAGAGGTGAGAGAGGCTGGCACCGGACGACAGAGGGGTTCTTCTCTAGCAGCATAATCCTCACTTCTTTTCGGTGAGGGCTAGTGTAGATATAACACAACAGTATTGTCAATAAATTTTTTATTATTGAACTTGCTATTCCAGAAATGGCTATAGAAACCATCTTACCAGTGATGGGCATGAGTGGGCCGTCACTAGTACCGCTTACCAATGACGGGTAGGGGTCAACAGGCGGTTATATAACATATGGATGACATGCGAATCATATGTGCATAATATTACTGATTGTATATAAATATGAACATGCCTCCTATGAATCACAAGTGAAATGCTCAAAATAAGGGAGCATCTCACTTAGAAGGCCACTAGGCTGGACATGGGCCAACAACTAGTGATGGGTGCAAGCACCTTCATGGCACACACCACTAGTATGTAAAAACAAGGGGCCCACCTGTCACTGATACGTTATTATTAGTGACGAGCGGCCATCCCATCTCTAGTAACCAAGTACTAGTGACAAGCACAACTGCTCATCAGTGATATGACTTGTGGGCCCGTCCTTGGTAAGGGTTCCCGCATTAGCGAATGAGCATGCTTACACCTTTGGCTATCTTTGAAATGTTTTGCTACCAATTGAGTTCCATGCATCGTTCGACGATGATAAGAAGGGAGGAGAACACTGGCAGGAGCTAGGGCCCTCTCCAATAATCTAAAATATACACCTCGTATCAACCAAAGTTTTTGTTTACAAATTGATATCTTTTTCTATCAAGAGGGACTAAGATCTGCGGTTTTCGCGATTAGCGGAATATATAAAACAATGGCCACACAAAAATCGGATGAATTTTGCATCCAGGTCAATTTCAACAAATGCCACGAACCATGTAACATACACTCAACACAACTTAATTAGCTCAATGGTCTGTTGTACTCAGTGAGATTCTGTTGGGGAACGTAGCAATAATTCAAAAATTTCCTACGTGTCACCAAGATCAATCTAGGAGATGCTAGCAACGAGAGAGAGGGAGTGCATCTTCATACCCTTGAAGATCGCTAAGCGGAAGCGTTACAAGAACATGGTTGATGGAATCGTACTTGCGGCGATTCAAATCGCGGAAGATCCGATCTAGCGCCGAACGGACGGCGCCTCCGCGTTCAACACACGTACAGCCCGGGGACGTCTCCTCTTCTTGATCCAGCAAGAGGTGAGGAAGAAGTTGAGGGAGAACTCTGACAGCACGACGGCGTGGTGGTGGAGTTTGTGGTATTCCTACAGGGCTTCGCCAAGCTCTACAGAGGAGAGGGAAGAGTTGGAGGAGGGAGGGGCTGCGCCAGGGAAGGGGTGCGGCTGCCCTCTCTCTCCCTCACTATATATAGGGGTAAGGGGGTGGAGGAGGCGCCCTAGGGTTCCCTAGGGGAGGGGCGGCGGCCATAGGGGAAACCCTAGATGGGTTTGGGCGCCCCCACCCCTAGGAAACTTGCCCCCCAAGCCGGGAGGGGTGGCTGCCCTAGGGGAGGCGCCCCCACCTCTCCAAGTTACGTGAGATGGGGTGGGAGGGGTGCTCAGCCCCTTAGTGGGCTGATGTGCCCCCTCCCCTTGGCCCATAAGGCCCCCCAACGCTTGCCGGGGCCTCCGAAACCCCTTTCGGACAGGCTGGTCGTCACCTGGTACCCCCGGAACAATTCCGGACTCCAATACCCTTCGTCCAATATATTGATCTTCACCTTCGGACCATTTCGGAACTCCACGTCACGTCCGGGATCTCATCCGGGACTCCGAACAACCTTCGGTAACCACATACTATTTCCCATAACAAATCTAGCGTCACCGAACCTTAAGTGTGTAGACCCTACGGGTTTGGGAACCATGCAGACATGACCGAGACATCTCTCCGGCCAATAACCAATAGCGGGTTCTGGATACCCATATTGGCTCCCACATGTTCCACGATAATCTCATCGGATGAACCACGATGTCAGGGATTCAATCAATCCCGTATACAATTCCCTTTGTCTATCGGTATGTTACTTGCCCGAGATTCGATCGTCGGTATCCCTATACCTTGTTCAATCTCGTTACCGGCAAGTCTCTTTACTCGTTCCGTAACGCATGATCCGTGGCTAACTCATTAGTCACATTGAGCTCATTATGATGATGCATTACCGAGTGGGCCCAGAGATACCTCTCCGTCACACGGAGTGACAAATCCCAGTCTCGATTCGTGCCAACTCAACAGACACTTTCGGAGATACCCGTAGTGTGCCTTTATAGCCACCCAGTTACATTGTGACGTTTGGCACACCCAAAGCATTCCTACGGTATCCGGGAGTTGCACAATCTCATGGTCTAAGGAAATGATACTTGACATTAGAAAAGCTTTAGCAGACGAACTATACGATCTTGTGCTATGCTTAGGATTGGGTCTTGTCCATCACATCATTCTCCCAATGATGTGATCCTGTTATCAATGACATCCAATGTCCATGGTCAGGAAACCATAACCATCTATTGATCAACGAGCTAGTCAACTAGAGGTTTACTAGGGACATGTTGTGGTCTATGTATTCACACATGTATTACGGTTTCCAGTTAATACAATTATAGCATGAACAATAGACAATTATCATGAACAAAGAAATACAATAATAACCATTTTATTATTGCCTCTAGGGCATATTTCCAACAGTCTCCCACTTGCACTAGAGTCAATAATCTAGTTCACATCACTATGTGATTGTAATGAATCCAACACCCATGGGGTTTGTTCATATCTCGCTTGTGAGAGAGGTTTATTAGTCAATGGGTCTGAACCTTTCAGATCCATGTGTGCTTTACAAATCTCTATGTCATCTTGTAGATGCAGCTACCACGCGCTACTTGGAGCTATTCCAAATAACTGCTCTACTATACGAATCCGGTTTACTACTCAGAGTCATCCGGATTAGTGTCAAAGTTTGCATCGACATAACCCTTTACGACGAACTCTTTTACCACCTCCATAATCGAGAAAATCCCTTAGTCCACTAGTTACTAAGGATAAGTTCGACCGTTCTCATGTGATCCATTCCTGGATCACTCTTGTACCCCTTGACTAACTCATGGCAAGGCACACTTCAGGTGCGGTACACAGCATAGCATAATGTAGAGCCTACGTCTAAAGCATAGGGGACGACCTTCATCCTTTCTCTCTCTTCTGCCGTGGTCAGATCTTGAGTCTTACTCAATACTCACACCTTCTAACACAGCCAAGAACTCCTCCTTTGCTGATCTATTTTGAACTCCTTCAAAATCTTGTCACGGTATGTATTCATTTGAAAGTACTATTAAGCGTTTTTTGATCTATCCTTATAGATCTTGATGCTCAATGTTAAAGTAGCCTAATCCAGGTTTTTCATTGAAAAACACTTTTCAAATAACCCTGTATGCTTTCCAGAAATTCTACATTATTTCTGATCAACAATATGTTAACATCATATACTCATCAAAAATTCTATAGTGCTCTCACTCACTTCTTTGGAAATACAAGTTTCTCATAAACTTTGTATAAACCCAAAATCTTTGATCATCTCATCAAAGCGTACATTCCAACTCCGAGATGCTTACTCCAGTCCTTAGAAGGATTCCTGGAGCTTTGCATACTTGTTAGCATCTTTCAGGATTGACAAAACCTTCCGGTTGTATCACATACAACCTTTCCTCAAGAAAAACGCCGAGGAAACAATGTTTTGACATCCTATCTGCAAGATTTCATGAATAATGCAGTAACTGCTAACATAAGTCCAACAGACTCTTAGCATCGCTACGAGTGAGAAAGTCTCATCATAGTCAACTCCTTGAACTTGTCGGAAAACATCTTAACGACAAGTCGAGCTTTCTTAATGGTGACACTTACCATCATTGTCCGTCTTCCTTTTAAAATCCATCTGCATCCAACAGCCTTACGACCATCAAGTAGTTCTTCCAAAGCCTATACTTTGTTTTTTTAATACATGGATCCTCTCTCGTATTTTATGGCCTCGAGCCATTCGTCGGAATCCGGGCCCACCATCGCTTCTCCATAGCTCGTAGGCTCATTGTTGTCTAGCAACATGACTTCCAAGATAGGATTACATACCACTCTGAAGTAGTACGCATCCTTGTCGACATACGAGGTTTGGTAGTGACTTGATCCGAAGTTTCATGATCACTATCATAAGCTTCCACTTCAATTGGTGTAGGTGCCACAGGAACAACTTCATGTGCCCTGTTACACACTAGTTGAAGTGACGTTCAATAACCTCATCAAGTCTCCATCATCCTCCCACTCAATTCTTTTGATAGAAACTTTTCCTCGAGAAAGGACCCGTTTCTAGAAAAAATCACTTTTGATTCCGAATCTGAAATAGGAGGTATACCCAACTGTTTTGGGTATTCTATGAAGATGCATTTATCCGCTTTGGGTTCGAGCTTATCAGCCTGAAACTTTTTCACATAAGCGTCGCAGTCCCAAACTTTTAAGAAACGACAGTTTAGGTTTTTCTAAACCATAGTTCATACCGTGTTGTCTCAACGGAATTGCGTGGTGCCCTATTTAAAGTGAATGTGGTTGTCTCTAATGTCTGACCCATAAACGGTAGTGGTAATTCGATAAGAGACATCATGGTATGCACCATATCCAATAGGGTGCAGTTATGATGTTCGGACACACCATCACACTATGGTGTTCCAGGCGGTATTAGTTGTGAAACAATTTCCACAATGTCTTAATTGTGTGCCAAACTCGTAACTCAGATATTCATCTCTATGATCATATCATAGCCATTTTATCATCTTGTCACGACGGTCTTCAACTTCACTCTGAAATTAATTAAACCTTTCAATAATTCAGACTTGTGTTTCATCAAGTAAATATACTCAACATCTACTCAAATCATCTGTGAAGTAAGAACATAACGATATCCACTGCGTGCCTCAGCACTCATTGGACTACACACATCAAAATGTATTACTTCCAACAAGTTGCTTTCTTGTTCCATCTTACTGAAAACGAGGCCTTTCAGTCATCTTGCCCATGTGGTATGATTTGCATGTCTCAAGTGATTCAAAATCAAGTGAGTCCAGACGATCCATCTGTATGGAGTTTCTTCATGCATATCTACCAATAGACATGGTTCGTATGTCTCAATCTTTTCAAAAACGAGTGAGTCCAAAGATCCATCAACAAGGAGCTTCTTCATGCGTTTTATACCAACATGACTCAAATGGCAGTGCCACAAGTATGTGGTACTATCATTACTATCTTATATCTTTTGGCATGAACATGTGTATCACTACGATCGAGATTCAATAAACCATTCATTTTAGGTGCAAGACCACTGAAGGTATTATTCAAATAAACAGAGTAACCATTATTCTCCTTAAATGAATAACCGTATTGCA
Source organism: Triticum urartu (assembly GCF_003073215.2). Lineage (NCBI taxonomy): Eukaryota > Viridiplantae > Streptophyta > Magnoliopsida > Poales > Poaceae > Triticum > Triticum urartu. The sequence goes on from NC_053026.1 coordinate 600,825,840, forward strand.
ATAAACATAATCCAGTCATGTCTATGCTCAATGCAAACACCAAATAACAATTATTTAGGTTTAACACCAATCTCGATGGTAGAGGCAGCGTGCGATGTTTGATCACATCAACCTTGGAAACACTTCCAACATATCGTCATCTCACCTTTAGCTAGTCTCCGTAGCCTTTTATTTCGAGTTACTAACACTTAGCAACCGAACCGGTATTTATTACCCTGGTGCTACTAGGAGTACTAGTAAAGTGTTGGGGAACGTAGTAATTTCAAAAAAATTCCTACGCACACGCAAGATCATGGTGATGCATAGCAACGAGAGGGGAGAGTGTTGTCTACGTACCCTCGTAGACCGAAAGCGGAAGCGTTAGCACAACGCGGTTGATGTAGTCGTACGTCTTCACGATCCGACCGATCCAAGTACCGAACGCACGGCACCTCCGAGTTCAGCACACGTTCAGCTCGATGACGTCCCGCGAACTCCAATCCAGTAGAGTTTCACGGGAGAGTTCCGTCAGCATGGCGGCATGGTGACGATGATGATGTTCTACCGTTACAGGGATTCACCTAAGCACCGCTATGATATGATCGAGGTGGATTATGGTGGAAGGGGGCACCGCACACGGCTAAGAGATCAAGAGATCAATTGTTGTCTCTATGGGGTGCCCCCTGGCCACGTATATAAAGGAGTGGAGGATGAGGGGGCCGGCCAAGAGGAGGAGGCGCGCCCAAGGGGGGGCAATCCTACTCCAAGTAGGTTTTGCCCCCCCCCCCTTCCTATTCCAACTAGGAGAAGGGGGAAGGAGGAGGTGGAGAGAAGGAAGGAGAAGGGGGGCTGCGCCCCTTCCCTTTCCCAATTTGGATTGGGGCAAGGGGGGCTGCGCGCCACCTCCTGCTGCCTCTCCTCTTCCACTACTTTGGGCCCATGAGGCCCAATAACCCCCGGGGGGTTCCGGTAACCCCCCGGTACTCCGGTATATATCCGATAACCCCCGGGACCATTCCGGTGTCCGAATATAGTTGTCCAATATATCAATCTTCATGTCTCGACCATTTCGAGACTCCTCGTCATGTCCGTGATTACATCCGGGACTCCGAACAACCTTCGGTACATCAAAACCCATAAACTCATAATATAACCGGCATCGAAACGTTAAGCGTGCGGACCCTACGGGTTCGAGAACTATGTAGAAATGACCGAGACATATCTCCGGTCAATAACCAATGGCGGAACCTGGATGCTCATATTGGCTCCCACATATTCTATGAAGATCTATACCGGTCAGACCGCATAACAACATACGTTGTTCCCTTTGTCATCGGTATGTTACTTGCCCGAGATTCGATCGTCGGTATCTCAATACCTAGTTCAATCTCGTTACCAGTAGGTCTCTTTACTCGTTCTGTATGTTGGAGAACGTAGTAATTTCAAAAAAATTCCTACGCACACGCAAGATCATGGTGATGCATAGCAACGAGAGGGGAGAGTGTGATCTACGTACCCTTGTAGACCGACAGCGGAAGCGTTAGCACAATGCGTTTGATGTAGTCGTACGTCTTCACGGCCCGACCGATCAAGCACCGAAACTACGACACCTCCGAGTTTTAGCACACGTTCAGCTCGATGACAATCCCCGGACTCCGATCCAGCAAAGTGTCGGGGAAGAGTTCCGTCAGCACGACGGTGTGGTGACGATCTTGATGTACTACCGTCGCAGGGCTTCGCCTAAGCACCGCTACAATATTATCGAGGATTATGGTGTAAGGGGGCACCGCACACGGCTAAGAATATGATCACATGGATCAACTTGTGTCTAGAGGTGCCCCCTACCCCCGTATATAAAGGAGCAAGGGAGGAGGAGGCCGGCCCTAGGAGGGGGCGCGCCAAGTGTGGAGTCCTACTAGGACTCCCTAGTCCTAGTAGGATTCCACCTCCCATATGGAATAGGAAAATAGGAAGGGAAAAGGAGAAGGAAGGAAGGGGGCGCCCCCCTTCCCTAGTCCAATTCGGACCAGACCAAGGGGAGGGGTGCGGCCACCCTTGAGGCCCTTTTTCTTCTTTCCCGTATGGCCCAATAAGGCCCAATACGTATTCCCGTAACTCTCCGGTACTCCGAAAAATACCCGAATCACTCGGAACCTTTCCGATGTCCGAATATAGTCATCCAATATATCGATCTTTACGTCTCGACTATTTCGAGACTCCTCGTCATGTCCCCGATCTCATCCGGGACTCCGAACTCCTTCGGTACATCAAAACTCATAAACTCATAATATAACTGTCATTGAAACCTTAAGCGTGCGGACCCTACGGGTTCGAGAACAATGTAGACATGCCTGAGACACGTCTCCAGTCAATAACCAATAGCGGAACCTGGATGCTCATATTGGCTCCCACATATTCTACGAAGATCTTTATCGGTCAGACCGCATAACAACATACGTTGTTCCCTTTGTCATCGGTATGTTACTTGCCCGAGATTCGATCGCCGGTATCTTAATACCTAGTTCAATATCGTTACCGGCAAGTCTCTTTACTCGTTCCGTAATACATCATCTCACAACTAACTCATTAGTTGCAATGCTTGCAAGGCTTATGTGATGTGCATTACCGAGAGGGCCCAGAGATACCTGTCCGACAATCGGAGTGACAAATCCTAATCTCGAAATACGCCAACCCAACATGTACCTTTGGAGACACCTGTAGAGCTCCTTTATAATCACCCAGTTACGTTGTGACGTTTGGTAGCACACAAAGTGTTCCTCCGGCAAACGGGAGTTGCATAATCTCATAGTCATAGGAACATGTATAAGTCATGAAGAAAGCAATAGCAACATACTAAACGATCGGGTGCTAAGCTAATGGAATGGGTCATGTCAATCACATCATTCTCCTAATGATGTGATCCCGTTAATCAAATAACAACTCTTTTGTTTATGGTTAGGAAACATAACCATCTTCGATTAACGAGCTAGTCAAGTAGAGGCATACTAGTGACACTCTGTTTGTCTATGTATTCACACATGTATTATGTTTCCGGTTAATACAATTCTAGCATGAATAATAAACATTTATCATGATATAAGGAAATAAATAATAACTTTATTATTGCCTCTAGGGCATAATTCCTTCAGTCTTCCACTTGCACTAGAGTCAATAATCTAGTTCACATCGCCATGTGATTCAACACTAAGAGTTCACATCACCATGTGATTAACACCCATAGTTCACATCGTCATGTGACCTATACCAAAAGGGTTTACTAGAGTCAATAATCTAGTTCACATCATTTATGTGATTAACACCCAAAGAGTACTAAGGTGTGATCATGTTTTGCTTGTGAGATAATTTTAGTCAACGGGTCTGTCACATACAGATCCGTAAGTATTTTGCGAATTCTATGTCTACAATGCTCTGCACGGAGCTACTCTAGCTAATTGCTCCCACTTTCAATATGTATCTAGATCGAGACTTAGAGTCATCCAGATCTGTGTCAAAACTTGCATCGACGTAACTTTTTACGACGAACCTTTTGTCACCTCCATAATCGAGAAATATTTCCTTATTCCACTAAGGATAATTTTGACCAATGTCCAGTGATCTACTCTTAGATCACTATTGTACTCCCTTGCTTAACACAGTGTAGGGTATACAATAGATCTGGTACACATCATGGCATACTTTATAGAACCTATGGCTGAGGCATAGGGAATGACTTTCATTCTCTTTCTATCTTCTGCCGTGGTCGGGCTTTGAGTCTTACTCAATTTCATACCTTGTAACACAGCCAAGAACTCTTTCTTTGACTGTTCCATTTTTGAACTACTTCAAAATATTGTCAAGGTATGTACTCATTGAAAAAACTTATCAAGCGTCTTGATCTATCTCTATAGATTTTGATGCTTAATATGTAAGCAGCTTCACCAAGGTCTTTCCTTGAAAAACTTCTTTAAAAACACTCCTTTATGCTTTGCAGAATAATTCTACATTATTTCCGATCAACAATATGTCATTCACATATACTTATCAGAAATGTTGTAGTGCTCCCACTCACTTTCTTGTAAATACAGGCTTCACCGCAAGTCTGTATAAAACTATATGCTTTGATCATACTATCAAAGCGTTTATTCCAACTCCGAGAGGCTTGCACCAGTCCATAAATGGATCGCTGGAGCTTGCACACTTTGTTAGCTCCTTTTGGATCGACAAAACCTTCCGGCTGCATCATATACAACTCTTCTTCCAGAAATCCATTCAGGAATGCAGTTTTGACATCCATTTGCTGGATTTCATAAAATGCGGCAATTGCTAACATGATTCGGACAGACTTAAGCATAGATACGAGTGAGAAACTCTCATCATAGTCAACACCTTGAACTTGTCGAAAACCTTTTTGCGACAATTCTAGCTTTGTAGATAGTAACACTACTATCAGCGTCCGTCTTCCTCTTGAAGATCCATTTAATCTCAATGGCTCGCCGATCATTGGGCAAGTCAATAAAAGTCCATACTTTGTTCTCATACATGGATCTCATCTCAGATTTCATGGCCTCAAGCCATTTCATGGAATCTAGGCTCATCATCGCTTCCTCATAGTTCGCAAGTTCGTCATGGTCTAGTAACATGACTTCCAGAACAGGATTACCGTACCACTTTGGTGCGGATCTCACTCTGGTTTACCTACGAGATTCGGTATTAACTTGATCTGAAGTTACATGATCATCATCATTAGTCTTCCTCACTAATTGGTGTAGTAGTCACAGGAACAGATTTCTTGTGATGAACTACTTTTCAATAAGGGAGAAGGTACAATTACCTTATCAAGTTCTACTTTCCTCCCACTCACTTCTTTCAAGAGAAACTCCTTCTCTAGAAAGGATCCATTCTTAGCAACAAATGTCTTGCCTTCGGATCTGTGATAGAAGGTGTACCCAATAGTCTCCTTTGGGTATCCTATGAAGACATATTTCTCCGATTTGGGTTTGAGCTTATCAGGATGAAACTTTTTCATATAAGCATCACAATCCCAAACTTTAAGAAACGACAACTTTGGTTTCTTGCCAAACCACAGTTCAGATTGTGTCGTCTCAACGGACTTAGATGGTGCCCTTTTAAACGTGAATGCAGCTGTCTTTAATGCATAACCCCAAAACGATAGTGGTAGATCGGTAAGAGACATCATAGATCGCACCATATCTAATAAAGTACGGTTATGATGTTCGGACACACCATTATGCTGTGGTGTTCCAGGTGGCGTGAGTAGTGAAACTATTTCACATTGTTTTAACTGAAGGCCAAACTCGTAACTCAAATATTTTACCTCTGCGATCATATCGTAGAAACTTTTATTTTCTTGTTACGATGATTCTCCACTTCACTCTGAAATTCTTTGAACTTTTCAAATATTTCAGACTTGTGTTTCATTAAGTAGATATACCCATATCTGCTCAAATCATCTGTGAAGGTCAGAAAATAATGATAACCGCCACGAGCCTTAACACTCATCGGATCTCATACATCAGTATGTATTATTTCCAATAAGTCAGTTGCTCGCTCCATAGTTCCGGAGAACGGCGTTTTAGTCATCTTGCCCATGAGGCATGGTTCGCAAGCATCAACTGATTCATAATCAAGTGATTCCAAAAACCCATTAGCATGGAGTTTCTTCATGCGCTTTACACCAATATGACCTAAACGGCAGTGCCACAAATAAGTTGCACTATCATTATTAACTTTGCATCTTTTGGTTTCAATATTATGATTATGTGTATCACTACGATCGAGATCCAACGAACTATTTTCATTGGGTGTGTAACCATATAAGGTTTTATTCATGTAAACAGAACAACAATTTATTCTCTTACTTAAATGAATAACCGTATTACAATAAACATGATCAAATCATATTCATGCTCAACGCAAACACCAAATAACACTTATTCAGGTTCAACACTAATCCCGAAAGTATAGGGAGTGTGCGGTGATGATCATATTAATCTTGGAACCACTTCCAACACACATCGTCACTTCACCCTTAACTAGTCTCTGTTTATTCTGAAACTCCCGTTTCGAGTTACTAATCTTAGCAACTGAACTAGTATCAAATACTGAGGGGTTGCTATAAACACTAGTAAAGTACACATCAATAACATGTATATCAAATATACTTATGTTCACTTTGCCATCCTTCTTATCTGCCAATCACTTGGGGTAGTTCCGCTTCCAGTGACCAGTCCCTTTGCAGTAGAAACACTTAGTCTCAGGCTTAGGACCAGACTTGGGCTTCTTCACTTGAGCAGCAACTTGCTTGCGGTTCTTCTTGAAGTTCCCCTTCTTCCCTCTGCCCTTTTCTTGAAACTAGTGGTCTTGTCTACCATCAACACTTGATGTTTTTCTCGATTTCTACCTTCGTCAATTTCCGCATTACGAAGAGCTTGGGAATCTTTTCCGTTATCCCTTGCATATCATAGTTCATCACGAAGTTCTACTAACTTGGTGATGGTGACTAGAGAATTCTGTCAATCACTATCTTATCTGGAAGATTAACTCCCACTTGATTCAAGCGATTGTAGTATTCAGACAATCTGAGCACATGCTCACTAGTTGAGCGATTCTCCTCCATCTTTTAGCTATAGAACTTGTTGGAGACTTCATATCTATCAACTCGGGTATTTGCTTGAAATATTAACTTCAACTCCTGGAACATCTCATATGCTCCATGACGTTCAAAACGTCTTTGAAGTCTCGATTCTAAGCCATTAAGCATGGTGCACTAAACTGTTGGAAATATGCCCTAGAGGCAATAATAAAATCATTATTATTATATTTCCTTGTTCATGATAATTGTCTTTATTCATGTTATAATTGTATTATCCGGAAATCGTAATACATGTGTGAATAATAGACACCAACATGTCCCTAGTAAGCCTCTAGTTGACTAGCTCGTTGATCAATGGGTAGTCATGGTTTCCTGACTATGGACATTGGATGTCATTGATAACGAGATCACATCATTAGGAGAATGATGTGATGGACAAGACCCAATCCTAAACATAGCACAAGATCGTATAGTTCGTTTGCTAGAGTTTTCCAAGTCAAGTATCTTTTCCTTAGACCATGAGATCGTGTAACTCCCGGATACCGTAGGAGTGCTTTGGGTATACCAAACGTCACAACGTAACTGGGTGACTATAAAGGTATACTACGGGTATCTCCGAAAGTGTCTGTTGGGTTGACACGGATCAAGACTGGGATTTGTCACTCCGTATGACGGAGAGGTATCACTGGGCCCACTCGGTAATGCATCATCATAATGAGCTCAAAGTGACCAAGTGTCTGGTCACGGGATCATGCATTACGGTACGAGTAAAGTGACTTGCCGGTAACGAGATTGAACGAGGTATTGGGATACCGACGATCGAATCTCGGGCAAGTAACATACCGATTGACAAAGGGAATTGTATACGGGGTTGCTTGAATCCTCGACATCGTGGTTCATCCGATGAGATCATCGAGGAGCATGTGGGAGCCAACATGGGTATCCAGATCCCGCTGTTGGTTATTGACCGGAGAGCGATCTTGGTCATGTCTACATGTCTCCCGAACCCGTAGGGTCTACACACTTAAGGTTCGTGACGCTAGGGTTGTAGGGATATGTATATGCAGTAACCCGAATGTTGTTCGGAGTCCCGGATGAGATCCCGGACGTCATGAGGAGTTCCGGAATGGTCCGGAGGTAAAGAATTATATATAGGAAGTGCTATTTCGGCCATCGGAACAAGTTTCGGGTCACCGGTATTGTACCGGGACCACCGGAAGGGTTTTGGGGGTCCACCGGGTGGGGCCACCTATCCCGGAGGGCCCCATGGGCTGAAGTGGGAAGGGATCCAGCCCAAAGTGGGCTGGGGCGCCACTTCCCCCTAGGGCCCATGCGCCTAGGGTGGGGGAAACCCTAAAGGAAGAGTCCTAGAAGGGGAAGGCACCTCCTAGGTGCCTTGGGGAGGAGGGATTCCTCCCTTGGCCGCCGCCCCCCCTAGGAGATTGCATCTCCTAGGGCCGGAACCCCCCCCTAGGCCCCCTATATATAGTGGGGGGAAGGGAGGACCTCTCACCCTTGCCTTTGGTGCCTCCCTCTCCCTCTCCAACACCTCCTCCTCCTTCATAGTGCTTGGCGAAGCCCTGCCGGAGTATTGCAGCTCCATCACCACCACGCCGTCGTGCTTCTGCTGGAGCCATATTCCTCAACCTCTCCTTCCCCCTTGCTGGATCAAGAAGGAGGAGGACACGTTACGCTGACCGTACGTGTGTTGAACGCGGAGGTGCCGTCCGTTCGGCGCTAGGATCTCCGGTGATTTGGATCACGTCGAGTACGCCTTCCTCATCCCCGTTCTTTGAACGCTTCCGCGCGTGATCTTCAAAGGTATGTAGATGCAATCCGATCACTCGTTGCTAGATGAACTCCTAGATGGATCTTGGTGAAATCGTAGGAATTTTTTTTGTTTTCTGCAACGTTCCCCATCAGTGGCATCATGAGCTAGGTCTATGCGTAGTTCTCTTGCACGAGTAGAACACAATTTGTTGTGGGCGTTGATGTTGTCAACTTTCTTGCCGCTACTAGTCTTATCTTGCTTCAACGGTATTGTGGGATGAAGCGGCCCGGACCAACCTTACACGTACGCTTACGTGAGACCGGTTCCACCGACTAACATGCACAAGTTGCATAAGGTGGCTGGCGGGTGTCTGTCTCTCCCACTTTAGTTGGAGCGGATTCGATGAAAAGGGTCCTTATGAAGGGTAAATAGAAGTTGACAAATCACGTTGTGGCTTTCATGTAGGTAAGAAAACGTTCTTGCTAGAACCCTACTTCAGCCACGTAAAACATGCAACAACAATTAGAGGACGTCTAACTTGTTTTTGCAGCAAGTGCTCTGTGATATGATATGGCCAAAGTTGTGATGAATGATGAATGATATATATGTGATGTATGAGATGTTCATGCTATTGTAATAGGAATCACGACTTGCATGTCGATGAGTATGACAACCGGCAGGAGCCATAGGAGTTGTCTTTATTTTTTGTATGACCTGTGTGTCATTGAGAAACGCCATGTAAATTACTTTACTTTATTGCTAAACGCGTTAGCCATAGTAGTAGAAGTAATAGTTGGCGAGCAACTTCATGGAGACACGATGATGGAGATCATGGTGTCATGCCGGTGACAAGATGATCATGGAGCCCCAAGATGGAGATCAAAGGAGCTATGTGATATTGGCCATATCATGTCACTATTATTATTTGATTGCATGTGATGTTTATCATGTTTTTGCATCTTGTTTGCTTAGAACGACGGTAGTAAATAAGATGATCCCTCATAATAATTTCAAGAAAGTGTTCCCCCTAACTGTGCACCGTTGCGACAGTTCGTTGTTTCGAAGCACCACGTGATGATCGGGTGTTAGATTCCAACGTTCACATACAACGGGTGTAAGACAGATTTACACATGCAAACACTTAGGTTGACTTGACGAGCCTAGCATGTACAGACATGGCCTCGGAACACAGAAGACCGAAAGGTCGAGCATGAGTCGTATAGAAGATACGATCAACATGAAGATGTTCACCGATGTTGACTGGTCCGTCTCACGTGATGATCGGACACGGCCTAGTTAACTCGGATCATGTTATACTTAGATTACAGGAGGGATGTCTATCTAAGTGGGAGTTCATTGAATAATTTCATTAGATGAACTTAATTATCATGAACTTAGTCTAAAAACTTTACAATATGTCTTGTAGATCAAATGGCCAACGTAGTCCTCAACTTCAACGCGATCCTAGAGAAAACCAAGCTGAAAGACGATGGCAGCAACTACACGGACTGGGTCCGGAACCTGAGGATCATCCTCATAGCTGCCAAGAAAGATTATGTCCTACAAGCACCGCTGGGTGACGCACCTGTTCTCCCTGCAGAACAAGACGTTATGAACGCTTGGCACGCACGTACCGATGACTACTCCCTCGTTCAGTGCGGCATGCATTACAGCTTAGAGCCGGGGCTCCAAAAGCGTTTTGAGAGACACGGAGCATATGAGATGTTCGAAGAGCTGAAAATGGTTTTCCAAGCTTAGTCCCGGGTCGAGAGGTATCAAGTCTCCGACAAGTTCTTCAGCTGTAAGATGGAGGAAAACAGTTCTGTCAGTGAGCACATACTCACTATGTCTGGGTTGCATAACCGCTTGACCCAGCTGGGAGTTAATCTCCCGGATGACGCGGTCATTAACAGAATCCTTCAGTCGCTTCCACCAAGCTACAAGAGTTTTGTGATGAACTTCAATATGCAGGGGATGGAAAAGACCATTCCTGAAGTATTTGCAATACTAAAATCAGCAGAGGTAGAAGTCAAAAAGGAACATCAAGTGTTGATGGTGAATAAAACCACTAAGTTCAAGAAGGGCAAGGGTAAGAAAGCCTTCAAGAAGGACGGCAAGGGAGTTGCCGCGCCCGGCAAGCAAGCTGCCGGGAAGAAGCCAAAGAATGGACCCAAGCCCGAGACTGAGTGCTTTTATTGCAAGGAAAGTGGTCACTGGAAGCGGAACTGCCCCAAATACTTAGCGGACAAGAAGGCCGGCAAAACGAAAGGTATATGTGATATACATGTAATTGATGTGTACCTTACCAGTACTCGTAGTAGCTCCTGGGTATTTGATACCGGTGCGGTTGCTCACATTTGTAACTCAAAACAGGAGCTGCGGAATAAGCGGAGACTGGCGAAGGACGAGGTGACGATGCACGTCGGGAATGGTTCCAAGGTCAATGTGATCGCCGTCGGCACGCTACCTCTACATTTACCTTTGGGATTAGTTTTAAACCTTAATAATTGTTATTTAGTGCCAGCTTTGAGCATGAACATTGTATCAGGATCTCGTTTAATTCGAGATGGCTACTCATTTAAATCCGAGAATAATGGTTGTTCTATTTATATGAGAGATATGTTTTATGGTCATGCTCCGATGGTAAATGGTTTATTCTTAATGAATCTCGAGCGTAATGCTACACATGTTCATAGTGTGAGTACCAAAAGATGTAAGATTGATAATGATAGTCCCACATACTTGTGGCACTGCCGCCTTGGTCACATAGGTGTCAAACGCATGAAGAAGCTCCATGCTGATGGACTTTTAGAGTCTCTTGATTATGAATCATTTGACACGTGCGAACCATGCCTCATGGGTAAAATGACCAAGACTCCATTCTCAGGAACAATGGAGCGAGCAACCAACTTATTGGAAATCATACATACTGATGTGTGCGGTCCAATGAGTGTTGAGGCTCGTGGTGGCTATCATTATGTTCTCACCCTCACTGATGACTTGAGTAGATATGGGTATGTCTACTTAATGAAACACAAGTCTGAGACCTTTGAAAAGTTCAAAGAATTTCAGAGTGAGGTTGAGAATCAACGTGACAGGAAAATCAAGTTCCTACGATCAGATCGTGGAGGAGAATACTTGAGTCACGAGTTTGGCACACACTTAAGAAAATGTGGAATAGTTTCACAACTCACGCCGCCTGGAACACCTCAGCGTAATGGTGTGTCCGAACATCGTAATCGCACTCTATTAGATATGGTGCGATCTATGATGTCTCTTACCGATTTACCGCTATCTTTTTGGGGCTATGCTTTAGAGACTGCCGCATTCACTTTAAATAGGGCTCCGTCGAAATCCGTTGAGACGACACCATATGAATTATGGTTTGGGAAGAAACCTAAGCTGTCGTTTCTAAAAGTTTGGGGATGCGATGCTTATGTCAAGAAACTTCAACCTAAAAAGCTCGAACCCAAGTCAGACAAATGCGTCTTCATAGGATACCCTAAAGAAACTATTCGGTATACCTTCTACCTCAGATCCGAAGGCAAGATCTTTGTTGCCAAGAATGGATCCTTTCTAGAGAAAGAGTTTCTCTCGAAAGAAGTAAGTGGGAGGAAAGTAGAACTTGATGAAGTATTACCTCTTGAACCGGAAAATGGCGCAACTCAAGAAAATGTTCCTGAGGTGCCTGCACCGACTAGAGAGGAAGTTAATGATGATTATCAATATACTTCTGATCAAGCTCCTACTGAAATTCGAAGGTCCACAAGGACACGTTCCGCACCAGAGTGGTACGGCAACCCTGTCTTGGAAATCATGTTGTTAGACAACGGTGAACCTTCGAACTATGAAGAAGCGATGGCGGGCCCGGATTCCGACAAATGGCTAGAAGCCATGAAATCCGAGATAGGATCCATGTATGAAAATGAAGTATGGACTTTGACTGACTTGCCCGTTGAGCGGCGAGCCATAGAAAATAACTGGATCTTTAAGAAGAAGACAGACGCGGATGGTAATGTGACCATCTATAAAGCTCGGCTTGTCGCTAAGGGTTATCGACAAGTTCAAGGGGTTGACTACGATGAGACTTTCTCACCGGTAGCGAAGCTAAAGTCCGTCCGAATCATGTTAGCAATTGCCGCATTCTATGATTTTGAGATATGGCAAATGGACGTCAAAACTGCATTCCTTAATGGTTTCCTTAAGGAAGAATTGTATATGATGCAGCCGGAAGGTTTTGTCGATCCTAAGAATGCTGACAAGGTATGCAAGCTCCAACGCTTGATTTATGGGCTGGTGCAAGCATCTCGGAGTTGGAACATTCGCTTTGATGAGATGATCAAAGCGTTTGGGTTTACGCAGACTTATGGAGAAGCCTGTGTTTACAAGAAAGTGAGTGGGAGCTCTGTAGCATTTCTTATATTATATGTAGATGACATACTTTTGATGGGAAATGATATAGAACTCTTGGACAGCATTAAGGCCTACTTGAATAAGAGTTTTTCAATGAAGGACCTTGGAGAAGCTGCATATATATTAGGCATCAAGATCTATAGAGATAGATCAAGACGCCTCATAGGTCTTTCACAAAGCACATACCTCTATAAGATATTGAAGAAATTCAATATGGATCAGTCTAAGAAGGGGTTCTTGCCTGTGTTACAAGGTGTGAAATTGAGCTCAGCTCAATGTCCGACCACGGCAGAAGATATAGAAGAGATGAGTGTCATCCCCTATGCCTCAGCCATAGGTTCTATTATGTATGTCATGCTGTGTACCAGACCTGATGTAAACCTTGCCGTAAGTTTGGTAGGAAGGTACCAAAGTAATCCCGGCAAGGAACACTGGACATCGGTCAAGAATATCCTGAAGTACCTGAAAAGGACTAAGGAAATGTTTCTCGTTTATGGAGGTGACGAAGAGCTCGTCGTAAAAGGTTACGTCGACGCTAGCTTCGACACAGATCTGGATGACTCTAAGTCACAAACCGGATACGTGTATATTTTGAATGGTGGGGCAGTAAGCTGGTGCAGTTGCAAGCAAAGCGTCGTGGCAGGATCTACATGTGAAGCGGAGTACATGGCAGCCTCGGAGGCAGCGCATGAAGCAATTTGGGTGAAGGAGTTCATCACCGACCTAGGAGTCATACCCAATGCGTCGGGGCCGATCAAGCTCTTATGTGACAACACTGGAGCTATTGCACTTGCCAAGGAGCCCAGGTTTCACAAGAAGACAAGGCACATCAAGCGTCGCTTCAACTCCATTCGTGAAAATGTTCAAGATGGAGACATAGATATTTGTAAAGTACATACGGACCTGAATGTAGCAGATCCGTTGACTAAACCTCTCCCTAGAGCAAAACATGATCAACACCAGAATTCCATGGGTGTTCGATTCATCACAATGTAACTAGATTATTGACTCTAGTGCAAGTGGGAGACTGTTGGAAATATGCCCTAGAGGCAATAATTAAATCATTATTATTATATTTCCTTGTTCATGATAATTGTCTTTATTCATGCTATAATTGTATTATCCTGAAATCGTAATACATGTGTGAATAATAGACACCAACATGTCCCTAGTAAGCCTCTAGTTGACTAGCTCGTTGATCAACGGATAGTCATGGTTTCCTGACTATGGACACTAGATGTCATTGATAACGAGATCACATCATTAGGAGAATGATGTGATGGACAAGACCCAATCCTAAACATAGCACAAGATCGTATAGTTCGTTTGCTAGAGTTTTCCAATGTCAAGTATCCTTTCCTTAGACCATGAGATCGTGTAACTCCCGGATACCGTAGGAGTGCTTTGGGTATACCAAACGTCACAACGTAACTGGGTGACTATAAAGGTATACTACGGGTATCTCCAAAAGTGTCTGTTGGGTTGACACGGATCAAGACTGGGATTTGTCACTCCGTATGACGGAGAGGTATCACTGGGCCCACTCGGTAATGCATCATCATAATGAGCTCAAAGTGACCAAGTGTCTGGTCACGGGATCATGCATTACGGTACGAGTAAAGTGACTTGCCGGAAACGAGATTGAACGAGGTATTGGGATACCGACGATCAGATCTCGGGCAAGTAACATACCGATTGACAAAGGGAATTGTATACGGGGTTGCTTGAATCCTCGACATCATGGTTCATCCGATGAGATCATCGAGGAGCATGTGGGAACCAACATGGGTATCCAGATCCCGCTGTTGGTTATTGACCGGAGAGCGATCTCGGTCATGTCTACATGTCTCCCGAACCCGTAGGGTCTACACACTTAAGGTTCGGTGATGCTAGGGTTGTAGGGATATGTATATGCAGTAACCCAAATGTTGTTCGGAGTCCCGGATGAGATCTCGGACGTCACGAGGAGTTCCGGAATGGTCCGGAGGTAAATAATTATATATAGGAAGTGCTATTTCGGCCATCGGGACAAGTTTCGGGGTCACCGGTATTGTACCGGGACCACCGGAAGGGTTCCGGGGGTCCACCGTGTGGGGCCACCTATCCCGGAGGGCCCCATGGGCTGAAGTAGGAAGGGATCCAGCCCAAAGTGGGCTGGGGCGCCACTTCCCCCTAGGGCCCATGCGCCTAGGGTGGGGGAAACCCTAAAGGAAGAGTCCTAGAAGGGGAAGGCACCTCCTAGGTGCCTTGGGGAGGAGGGATTCCTCCCTTGGCTGCCCCCCCCTAGGAGATTGCATCTCCTAGGGCCGGCGCCCCCCCCCTAGGCCCCCTATATATAGTGGGGGGAAGGGAGGACCTCTCACCCTTGCCTTTGGTGCCTCCCTCTCCCTCTCCAACACCTCCTCCTCCTCCATAGTGCTTGGCGAAGCCCTGCCGGAGTACTGCAGCTCCATCACCACCACGCCGTCGTGCTGCTGCTGGAGCCATCTTCCTCAACCTCTCCTTCCCCCTTGCTGGATCAAGAAGGAGGAGACGTTACGCTGACCGTACGTGTGTTGAACGCGGAGGTGCCGTCCGTTCGGCGCTAGGATCTCCGGTGATTTGGATCACGTCGAGTACGCCTTCCTCATCCCCGTTCTTTGAACGCTTCCGCGCGTGATCTACAAAGGTATGTAGATGCAATCCGATCACTCGTTGCTAGATGAACTCCTAGATGAATCTTGGTGAAATCGTAGGAAATTTTTTTGTTTTCTGCAACGTTCCCCATCATAAACTATCAAGTAGTCATCATATTGAGCTAGCCAAACGTTCATAACGTCTGCATCTGCTCCTGCAATAGGTCCGTCACCTAGCGGTGCATCAAGGACATAATTCTTCTGTGCAGCAATGAGGATAAATCTCAGATCACGGATCCAATCCGCATCATTGCTACTAACATCTTTCAACACAATTTTCTCTAGGAACATATCAAAATAAACACAAGGAAGCAACAATGCGAGCTATTGATCTACAACATAATTTGCAAAATACTACCAGGACTAAGTTCATGATAAATTTAAGTTCAATTAATCATATTACTTAAGAACTCCCACTTAGATAGACATCCCTCTAATCCTCTAAGTGATTACGTGATCCAAATCAACTAAACCATGTCCGATCATCACGTGGGATGGAGTAGTTTCATTGGTGAACATCGCTATGTTGATCATATCTGCTATATGATTCACGCTCGACCTTTCGGTCTCCGTGTTCCGAGGCCATATCTATATATGCTTGGCTCGTCAAGTATAACCTGAGTATTCTGCGTATGCAACTGTTTTGCACTCGTTGTATTTGAACGTAGAGCCTATCGCACCCGATCATCACGTGGTGTCTCAGCACGAAGAACTTTGCAACGGTGCATACTCAGGGAGAACACTTCTCGATAATTAGTGAGAGATCATCTTATAATGCTACCGTCAATCAAAGCAAGATAAGATGCATAAAAGATAAACATCACATGCAATCAATATAAGTGATATGATATGGCCACCATCATCTTGTGCTTGTGATATCCATCTTCGAAGCACCGTCATGATCACCATCGTCACCGGCGCGACACCTTGATCTCCATCGTAGCATCGTTGTCGTCTCGCCAATCTTATGCTTCCACGACTATCGCTACCGCTTAGTGATAAAGTAAAGCATTACAGCGCGATTGCATTGCATACAATAAAGCGACAACCATATGGCTCCTGCCAGTTGCCGATAACTCGGTTACAAAACATGATCATCTCATACAGTAAAATTAGCATCATGTCTTGACCATATCACATCACAACATGCCCTGCAAAAACAAGTTAGACGTCCTCTACTTTGTTGTTGCAAGTTTTACGTGGCTGCTACGGGCTTAAGCAAGAACCAATCTTACCTACGCATCAAAACCACAACGATAGTTTGTCAAGTTGGTGCTGTTTTAACCTTCGCAAGGACCGGGCGTAGCCACACTCGGTTCAACTAAAGTTGGAGAAACTGTCACCCGCTAGCCACCTTTGTGCAAAGCACGTCGGGAGAACCGGTCTCGCGTAAGCGTACGCGTAATGTCGGTCCGGGCCGCTTCGTCCAACAATACCGCCGAACCAAAGTATGACATGCTGGTAAGCAGTATGACTTATATCGCCCACAACACACTTGTGTTCTACTC
The DNA here is from genome assembly GCF_003073215.2 of Triticum urartu. NCBI lineage: Eukaryota > Viridiplantae > Streptophyta > Magnoliopsida > Poales > Poaceae > Triticum > Triticum urartu. Next base: position 600,842,799 of record NC_053026.1, read on the forward strand.
GTGCATATAACATCAACACATAAAACCTAGGCTCGGATGCCACTGTTGGAGAACGTAGTGATTTCAAAAAAATTCCTACGCACACACAAGATCATGGTGATGCATAGCAACGAGAGGGGAGAGTGTGATCTACGTACCCTTGTAGACCGACAGCGGAAGCGTTAGCACAACGCGGCTGATGTAGTCGTACGTCTTAATGGCCCGACCGATCAAGCACCGAAACTACGGCACCTCCGAGTTTTAGCACACGTTCAGCTCGATGACGATCCCCGGACTCCGATCCAGCAAAGTGTCGGGGAAGAGTTCCGTCAGCACGACGGTGTGGTGACGATCTTGATGTACTACCGTCGCAGGGCTTCGCCTAAGCACCGCTACCATATTATCGAGGATTATGGTGGAAGGGGGCACCGCACACGGCTAAGAATATGATCACGTGGATCATCTTGTGTCTAGAGGTTCCCCCTGCCCCCGTATATAAAGGAGCAAGGGAGGAGGAGGCCGGCCCTAGGAGGGGGCGCGCCAAGTGTGGAGTCCTACTAGGACTCCCTAGTCCTAGTAGGATTCCACCTCCCATATGGAATAGGAAAAGAGGAAGGGAAAAGGAGAAGGAAGGAAGGGGGCGCCCCCCTTCCCTAGTCCAATTCAGACCAGACCAAGGGGAGGGGTGCGGCCACCCTTGAGGCCCTTTTTCTTCTTTCCCGTATGGCCCAATAAGGCCCAATACGTATTCCCGTAACTCTCCGGTACTCCGAAAAATACCCGAATCACTCGGAACCTTTCTGATGTCCGAATATAGTCGTCCAATATATCGATCTTTACGTCTCGACCATTTCGAGACTCCTCGTCATGTCCCCGATCTCATCCGGGACTCCGAACTCCTTCGTACATCAAAACTCATAATATAACTGTCATTGAAACCTTAAGCGTGCGGACCCTACGGGTTCGAGAACAATGTAGACATGACCGAGACACGTCTCCAGTCAATAACCAATAGCGGAACCTGGATGCTCATATTGGCTCCCACATATTCTACGAAGATCTTTATCGGTCAGACCGCATAACAACATACGTTGTTCCCTTTGTCATCGGTATGTTACTTGCCCGAGATTCGATCGTCGGTATCTTAATACCTAGTTCAATCTCGTTACCGGCAAGTCTCTTTACTCATTCCGTAATACATCATCTCACAACTAACTCATTAGTTGCAATGCTTGCAAGGCTTATGTTGTTGGAAATATGCCCTAGAGGCAATAATAAATTAGTTATTATTATATTTCCTTGTTCATGATAATTGTCTTTATTCATGCTATAACTGTATTATCCGGAAATCGTAATACACGTGTGAATACATAGACCATAATATGTCCCTAGTAAGCCTCTAGTTGACTAGCTCGTTGATCAATAGATGGTTACGGTTTCCTAACCATGGACATTGGATGTCGTTGATAACGGGATCACATCATTAGGAGAATGATGTGATGGACAAGACCCAATCCTAAGCCTAGCACAAAGATCGTACAGTTCGTATGCTAAAGCTTTTCTAATGTCAAGTATCATTTCCTTAGACCATGAGATTGTGCAACTCCCGAATACCGTAGGAGTGCTTTGGGTGTATCAAACGTCACAACGTAACTGGGTGACTATAAAGGTGCATTACAGGTATCTCTGAAAGTGTCTGTTGGGTTGGCACGAATCGAGACTGGGATTTGTCACTCCGTGTAAACGGAGAGGTATCTCTGGGCCCACTCGGTAGGACATCATCATATGCGCAATGTGACCAAGGAGTTGATCACGGGATGATGTGTTACGGAACGAGTAAAGAGACTTGCCGGTAACGAGATTGAACAAGGTATCGGGATACCGACGATCGAATCTCGGGCAAGTACATACGCTAGACAAAGGGAATTGTATACGGGATTGATTAAGTCCTTGACATCGTGGTTCATCCGATGAGATCATCGTGGAACATGTGGGAGCCAACATGGGTATCCAGATCCCGCTGTTGGTTATTGACCGGAGAACGTCTCGGTCATGTCTAGCATGTCTCCCGAACCCGTAGGGTCTACACACTTAAGGTTCGGTGACGCTAGGGTTATAGAGATTATATGCGGTAACCCAAAGTTGTTCGGAGTCCCGGATGAGATCCCGGACGTCACGAGGAGTTCCGGAATGGTCCGGAGGTAAAGAATTATATATAGGAAGTGCTATTTCGGCCATCGGGACAAGTTTCGGGTCGTGTATTGTACCGGGACCACCGGAAGGGTCCCGGGGGTCCACCGGGTGGGGCCACCTGCCCCGGGGGGCCACATGGGCTGTAGGGGGTGTGCCTTGGCCTATATGGGCCAAGGGCACCAGCCCCAAGAGGCCCATGCGCCAAGAGAGGGAAAGGAGAGTCCTAAAGGGGGAAGGCACCTCCGAGGTGCCTTGGGGAGGATGGACTCCTCCCCCTTGGCCGCACCCTTCCTTGGAGGAAGGGGCAAGGGCTGCGCCTCCCCCCTCTCCCTTGGCCCTATATATAGTGGGGAAAAGGAGGAGCAAACAATCTAAGGCCTGGCGCCTCCCTCTCCCTCCCGTGACACATTCCTCCTCCCGCAGCGCTTAGCGAAGCCCTGTTGGAATCCCGCTACTTCCACCACGCCGTCGTGCTGCTGGATCTCCATCAACCTCTCCCTCTCTCCTTGCTGGATCAAGGCATGGGAGACGTCACCGGGCTGTACGTGTGTTGAACGCGGAGGTGCCGTCCGTTCGGCACTAGGATCATCGGTGATTTGAATCACGACGAGTACGACTCCATCAACCCCGTTCACTTGAACGCTTCCGCTTAGCGATCTACAAGGGTATGTAGATGCACTCTCCTTCCCCTCGTTGCTAGTCTCTCCATAGATAGATCTTGGTGATAGGAAAATTTTGAATTTCTGCTACGTTCCCCAACAGTGGCATCATGAGCTAGGTCTATTGCGTAGTTCTATGCACGAGTAGAACACAAAGTAGTTGTGGGCGTTGATTTTGTTCAATATGCTTGCCGTTACTAGTCTTATCTTGATTCGGCGGCATCGTGGGATGAAGCGGCCCGGACCAACCTTACACGTACTTACGTGAGACAGGTTCCACCGACTGACATGCACTAGTTGCATAAGGTGGCTAGCGGGTGTCTGTCTCTCCCACTTTAGTCGGATCGGATTCGATGAAAAGGGTCCTTATGAAGGGTAAATAGCAATTGGCATATCACGTTGTGGTTTTGCGTAGGTAAGAAACGTTCTTGCTAGAAACCCATAGCAGCCACGTAAAACATGCAAACAACAATTAGAGGACGTCTAACTTGTTTTTGCAGGGTATGCTATGTGATGTGATATGGCCCAAAAGGATGTGATGAATGATATATGTGATGTATGAGATTGATCATGTTCTTGTCAAAGGAATTACAACTTCAAGAAGACACGATGATGGAGATCATGATGATGGAGATCATGGTGTCATACCGGTGACAAGATGATCATGGAGCCCCAAGATGGAGATCAAAGGAGCTACATGATATTGGCCATATCATGTCACTATTTGATTGCATATGATGTTTATCATGTTATGCATCTTGTTTACTTAGTACGACGGTAGTAAATAAGATGATCCCTCATTAAAATTTCAAGAAGTGTTCTCCCCTAACTGTGCACCGTTGCTACAGTTCGTCGCTTCGAAGCATCACGTGTTAATCGGGTGTGATAGATCCTTTCGTTCACATACAACGGGTGTAAGAAATTTTACACATGCAAAAACACTTAGGGTTAACTTGACGAGCCTAGCATGTGAAGACATGGCCTCGGAACACAGAGACCGAAAGGTCGAACACGAGTCGTATGGAAGATACGATCAACATGAAGATGTTCACCGACGTTGACTAGTCCGTCTCACGTGTTAATCGGACACTGGCCTAGGTCACTCGGATCGTGTAATCACTTAGATGACTAGAGGGATGTCTATCTGAGTGGGAGTTCATAAGATGAACTTAATTATCCTGAACATAGTCAAAAGGTTTGCAAATTATGTCGTAGCTCGCGCTTGTTCTACTGTTTAGATATGTTCCTAGAGAAAAATTAGTTGAAAGTTGATAGTAGCAATTATGCGGACTAGGTCCGTAAACTGAGGATTGTCCTCATTGCTTCATAGAAGGCTTATGTCCTTAATGCACCGCTCAGTGTGCTGAACCTCGAACGTCGTCGGTGGATGTTGCGAACATCTGACATACACGTTTTGATAACTACGTGATAGTTCAGTTAAACGGTTTAGAGTTGAGGCACCGAAGACGTTTTGAAACGCGAAACATATGAGATTTTCGAGGGCTGAAATTGGGATTTCAGGCTCGTGCCCACGTCAAGAGGTATAAGACCTCCGACGATTTTCTTAGCCTGCAAACTAAGGAGAAAAGCTCAATTGTTGAGCTTGTGCTCAGATTGTCTGAGTACAACAATCACTTGAATCAAGTGGGAGTTGATCTTCCAGATAAGATAGTGATGTTTCTCCGAAGTCATTACCACCAAGCTGCTAGAGCTTCGTGATGAACTATAATATATCAGGGACATATATGATGATCCTTGAGATATTCGCGATGTTTGACACCACAAAAGTAGAAATCAAGAAGGAGCATCAATTGTTGATGGTTGGTGAAACCACTAGTTTCAAGAAGGGCAAGGGCAGAAGGGATACTTCATGAAACGGCAATTCAGCTGCTGCTCTAGTGAAGAAACCCAAGGTTGAACCCAAACCCGAGACTAAGTGCTTCTGTAATAAGGGGAACAGCCACTGGAGCAGAATTACCCTAGATACTTGGTAGATTAGAAGGCTGGCAAGGTCGATAGAAGTATATTGGATATACATTGTGTTGATGTGTACTTTACTAGTACTCCTAGTAGCACCAGGGTATTAGATACCGGTTCGGTTGCTAAGTGTTAGTAACTCGAAATAAAAGCTACGGAATAAAGGAGACTAGCTAAAGGTGAGCTGATGATATGTGTTGGAAGTGTTTCCAATGTTGATAGATCAAGCATCACGCTCCCTCTACCATCGAGATTGGTTGCGTTGAGCATAGACATGATTGGATTATGTCTATCGCAATACGGTTATTCATTTAAGAGAATAATGGTTACTCTGTTTATTTGAATAATACCTTCAATGGTCTTGCACCTAAAATGAATGGTTTATTGAATCTCGATCGTAGTGATACACATGTTCATGCCAAAAGATATAAGATAGTAATGATAGTACCACCTACTTGTGGCACTGCCACGTAAGTCATATCGGTATAAAACGCATGAAGAAGCTCCATGTTGATGGATCTTTGGGCTCACTCGTTTTGAAAAGTTTGAGACATGCGAACCATGTCTATTGGTGTATATGCATGAAGAAACTCCATGCAAATGGACCGTTTGGACTCACTTGATTTTGAATCACTTGAGACATGCAAATCATACCACATGGGCAAGATGACTGAAAGCCTCGTTTTCAGTAAAATGGAACTAGAAAGCAACTTGTTGGAAGTAATACATTTTGATGTGTGCAGTCCAATGAGTGCTGAGGCATGTAGTGGATATCGTTATGTTCTTACTTCACAGATGATTTGAGTAGATGTTGAGTATATTTACTTGATGAATCACGAGTCTGAATTATTGAAAGGTTCAAGTAATTTCAGTGTGAAGTTGGAAGATCGTCGTGATAAGAGGATAAAAATATCTATGATATGATCATAGAGATGAATATCTGAATTACGAGTTTGGCACAGAATTAAGACATTGTGGAAATTGTTTCACAACTAATACAGCCTGGAACACCATAGTGTGATGGTGTGTCCGAACATCATAACTGCACCCTATTGGATATGATGCATACCATGATGTCTCTTATCGAATTACCACGATAGTTTATGGGTTAGGCATTAGAGACAACCACATTCACTTTAAATAGGGCACCACGTAATTCCGATGAGATGACACCGTATGAACTATGGTTTAGAGAAACCTAAGCTGTCATTTCTTAAAAGTTTGGGGCTGCGACGCTTATGTGAAAAAGTTTCAGGCTGATAAGCTCGAACCCAAAGCGGATAAATGCATCTTCATAGGACACCCAAAACAGTTGGGTATACCTCCTGTCTTAGATCCGAAAGCAATAAGGGATTGTTTCTAGAATCGGGTCCTTTCTCGAGGAAAAGTTTCTCTCGAAAGAATTGAGTGGGAGGATGGTGGAGACTTGATGAGGTTATTGAACCGTCTCTTCAACTAGTGTGTGGCAGGGCACAGAGTTGTTCCTGTGGCACCTACACCAATTGAAGTGGAAGCTTATGATAGTGATCATGAAACTTCAGATCAAGTCACTACCAAACCTCGTGATGACAAGGATGCGTACTACTTCAGAGTGGTACGTAATCCTGTCTTGGAAGTCATGTTGCTAGACAACAATGAACCTACGAGCTATGGAGAAGCGATGGTGGGCCCGGATTCCGATAAATGGCTCGAGGCCATAAATCCGAGAGAGGATCCATATATGAAAACAAAGTGTAGACTTTGGAAGAACTACTTGATGGTCGTAAGGCTGTTGAGTACAGATGGATTTTAAAAGGAAGACGGACAATGATGGTAAATGTCACCATAAAAAGCTCGACTTGTCGTTAAGATGTTTTCCGACAAGTTCAAGGAGTTGACTACGATGAGACTTTCTCACTCGTAGCGATGCTAAGAGTCTGTTGGAATTATATTAGCGATTACTGCATTATTTATGAAATCTTGCAGATAGGATGTCAAAACATTGTTTCCTCGACGATTTTTCTTGAGGAAAGGTTGTATGTGATACAACCGGAAGGTTTTGTCAATCCTGAAAGATGCTAATAAGTATGCAAAGCTCCAGCAATCCTTCTGAGGACTGGAGTAAGCATCTCGGAGTTGGAATGTCGCTTTGATGAGATGATCAAAGATTTTGGGTTTATACAAAGTTTATGAGAAACTTGTATTTCCAAAGAAGTGAGTGGGAGCACTATAGAATTTCTGATGAGTATATGTTGTTGAATGTTGATCAGAAATGACGTAGAATTTCTGGAAAGCATATAGGGTTATTTGGAAAGTGTTTTTCAATGGAAAAGCCTGGATTAAGCTACTTGAACATTGAGCATCAAGATCTATAAGGATAGATCAAAACGCTTAATAGGTACTTTCAAATGAGCACATACCTTGACATGATCTTGAAGGTGTTCAAGATGGATCAGTCAAAGAAGGAGTTCTTGCCTGAGTTGTAAGGTATGAAGTTAAGACTTAAAGCTCGACCGGCAGAATAGAGAGAAAGGACGAAGGTCGTCCCCTATGCTTAAGACATAGGCTCTACAGTATGCTATGCTGTGTACCGCACCTGAAGTGTGCCTTGCCATGAGTCAGTCAAGGGGTACAAGAGTGATCCATGAATGGATCACAAGACAGCGGTCAAAGTTATCCTTAGTAACTAGTGGACTAAGGAATTTTCTCGATTATGGAGGTGGTAAAAGAGTTCGTCGTAAAGGGTTACGTCGATGCAAGCTTAACACCTATCCGGATAGCTCTGAGTAGAGATACCGGATACGTATAATGGAGCAACAATTTAGAATAGCTCCAAGTAGAACAGTTATTTGGAATAGCTCCAAATAGAGCGTGGTAGCTACATCTAGGAGATGACATAGAGATTTGTAAAGCACACACGGATCTGAAAGGTTCAGACCCGTTGACTAAAACCTCTCTCACAAGCAACATGATCAAACCCAGAACTCATTGAGTGTTAATCACATAGTGATGTGAACTAGATTATTGACTCTAGTAAACTCTTTGGATGTTGTCACATGGCGATGTGACCTGTGAGTGTTAATCACATGGCGATGTGAACTAGATTATTGACTCTAGTGCAAGTGGGAGACTGTTGGAAATATGCCCTAGAGGCAATAATAAATAGTTATTATTATATTTCCTTGTTCATGATAATTGTCTTTATTCATGCTATAACTGTATTATCCGGAAATCGTAATACACGTGTGAATACATAGACCATAATATGTCCCTAGTAAGCCTCTAGTTGACTAGCTCGTTGATCAATAGATGGTACGGTTTCCTAACCATGGACATTGGATGTCGTTGATAACGGGATCACATCATTAGGAGAATGATGTGATGGACAAGACCTAATCCTAAGCCTAGCACAAAGATCGTATAGTTCGTATGCTAAAGCTTTTCTAATGTCAAGTATCATTTCCTTAGACCATGAGATTGTGCAACTCCCGGATACCGTAGGAGTGCTTTGGGTGTATCAAACGTCACAACGTAACTGGGTGACTATAAAGGTGCATTACAGGTATCTCCGAAAGTGTCTGTTGGGTTGGCACGAATCGAGACTGGGATTTGTCACTCCGTGTAAACGGAGAGGTATCTCTGGGCCCACTCGGTAGGACATCATCATAATGTGCACAATGTGACCAAGGAGTTGATCACGGGATGATGTGTTACGGAACGAGTAAAGAGACTTGCCGGTAACGAGATTGAACAAGGTATCGGGATACCGACGATCGAATCTCGGGCAAGTAACATACCGATAGACAAAGGGAATTGTATACGGGATTGATTAAGTCCTTGACATCGTGGTTCATCCGATGAGATCATCGTGGAACATGTGGGAGCCAACATGGGTATCCAGATCCCGCTGTTGGTTATTGACCGGAGAGTCTCGGTCATGTCTGCGTCTCCCGAACCCGTAGGGTCTACACACTTAAGGTTCGGTGACGCTAGGGTTATTAGAGATATTAGTATGCGGTAACCCGAAAGTTGTTCGGAGTCCCGGATGAGATCCCGGACGTCACGAGGAGTTCCGGAATGGTCCGGAGGTAAAGATTTATATATAGGAAGTGTTTCGGCCATCGGGAAAGTTTCGGGGTCATCGGTATTGTACCGGGACCACCGGAAGGGTCCGGGGGTCCACCGGGTGGGGCCACCTGCCCCGGGGGGCCACATGGGCTGTAGGGGGTGTGCCTTGGCCTATATGGGCCAAGGGCACCAGCCCCAAGAGGCCCATGCGCCAAGAGATGGGAAAAGAGGAGAGTCCTAAAAGGGGAAGGCACCTCCGAGGTGCCTTGGGGAGGATGGACTCCTCCCCACCCTTGGCCGCACCCTTCCTTGGAGGAAGGGGCAAGGGCTGCGCCTCCCCCTCTCCCTTGGCCCTATATATAGTGGGAAAAGGAGGAGCACCAATCTAAGGCCTGGCGCCTCCCTCTCCCTCCCTGTGACACATCTCCTCCCGCAGCGCTTAGCGAAGCCCTGTTGGAATCCCGCTACTTCCACCACGCCGTCGTGCTGTTGGATCTCCATCAACCTCTCCCTCCTCCTTGCTGGATCAAGGCATGGGAGACGTCTCCGCTTCCGTACGTGTGTTGAACGCGGAGGTGCCGTGCGTTCGGCACTTGATCATCGGTGATTTGAATCACGACGAGTACGACTCCATCAACCCCGTTCACTTGAACGCTTCCGCTTAGCGATCTACAAGGGTATGTAGATGCACTCTCCTTCCTCGTTGCTAGTTCATCTCCATAATACTGGATGTAGAATATTGCTTGCAAGGCTTAAATGTGATGTGCATTACCGAGAGGGCCCAGAGATACCTGTCCGACAATCGGAGTGACAAATCCTAATCTCGAAATACGCCAACCCAACATGTACCTTTGGAGACACCTGTAGAGCTCCTTTATAATCACCCAGTTACGTTGTGACGTTTGGTAGCACACAAAGTGTTCCTCCGGCAAACGGGAGTTGCATAATCTCATAGTCATAGGAACATGTATAAGTCATGAAGAAAGCAATAGCAACATACTAAACGATCGGGTGCTAAGCTAATGGAATGGGTCATGTCAATCACATCATTCTCCTAATGATGTGATCCCGTTAATCAAATAACAACTCTTTTGTTTATGGTTAGGAAACATAACCATCTTCGATTAACGAGCTAGTCAAGTAGAGGCATACTAGTGACACTCTGTTTGTCTATGTATTCACACATGTATTATGTTTCCGGTTAATACAATTCTAGCATGAATAATAAACATTTATCATGATATAAGGAAATAAATAATAACTTTATTATTGCCTCTAGGGCATATTTCCTTCACCGTAATACATCATTCCGCAACTAACTCATTTAGTTGCAATGCTTGCAAGGCTTAAGTGATGTGCATTACCGAGAGGGCCCAGAGATACCTCTCCGACAATCGGAGTGACAAATCCTAATCTCGAAATACGCCAACCCAACAAGTACCTTTGGAGAGACCTATAAAGCACCTTTATAATCACCCAGTTACGTTGTGACGTTTGGTAGCACACAAAGTGTTCCTCCGATAAACGGGAGTTGCATAATCTCATAGTCATAGGAACATGTATAAGTCATGAAGAAAGAAATAGCAACATACTAAACGATCGGGTGCTAAGCTAATGGAATGGGTCATGTTAATCACATCATTCTCCTAATGATGTGATCCCGTTAATCAAATGACAACTCATGTCTATGGTTAGGAAACATAACCATCTTCGATCAACGAGCTAGTCAAGTAGAGGCATACTAGTGACACTCTGTTTGTCTATGTATTCACACATGTATTATGTTTCTGGTTAATACAATTCTAGCATGAATAATAAAAATTTATCATGATATAAGGAAATAAATAATAACTTTATTATTGCCTCTAGGGCATATTTCCTTCATAGAGTACACTATAATATAACGTATATTCAAAATACTTCTGTCGACCTTGCCAGCCTTCTCATCTACCAAGTATCTAGGGTAGTTCTGCTTCAGTGACCGTTCCCCTCATTAGAGAAGCACTTAGTCTTGGGTTTGGGTTCAACCTTGGGTTTCTTCACTAGAGCAGCAACTGATTTGCTGTTTCATGAAGTATCCCTTCTTTCCCTTGCCCTTCTTGAAACTAGTGGTTTAACCATCAACAATTGATGCTCCTACTTGATTTCTACTTTCGCGGTGTCAAACATCGCGAGTTGCTCAAGGATCATCATGTCTATCCCTGATATGTTATAGTTCATCACGAAGGTCCAATAGTTTGGTGGCAGTGACTATGGAGAACCATCACTATCTCATCTGGAAGATTAACTCCCACTCGATTCAAGCGATTGTAGTACTCAGACAATCTGAGCACATGCTCAACGATTGAGCTTTTCTCCCTTAGTTTGCAGGCTTAAGAAACTTGTCAGAGGTCTCATACCTCTTGACGTGGGCACTAGTCTGAAATCCCAATTTCAGTCTTTGGAACATCTCATATGTTCTGCGACATTTCAAAAATGTATTTGGTGCCACAATTCTAAACCGTTAGCATTACGCATTGAACTATCACGTAGTCATCAAAACGTGTATGTCAGATGTTTCCCAACATCTACAGACGACGCTCGAGGTTCAACACACTGAGCGGTGCATTAAAGACATAGCCCTTCTGTGCAGCAATGAGGACAATCCTCAGTTCACGGACCCAGTCCATATAATTGCTACTGTCAACTCTCAACTAAATTTTTCTCTAGGAACATATCTTAAACAGTAGAACTAAATTGTAAGCTACGACATAATTTGCAAAGACCTTTTGATTATGTTCATGATAATTAAGTTCATCTGATTATTTAATGAACTCCCACTTAGATAGACATCCCTCTAGTCATCTAAGTGATACATGATCCGAGTCAACTAGGCCATGTCCGATCATCACGTGAGACGGACTAGTCATCATCGATGAACATCTTCATGTTGATCGTATCTACTATACGACTCATGTTCGACCTTTCGGTCTCTTGTGTTTCGAGGCCATGTCTGTACATGCTAGGCTCGTCAAGTCAACCTAAGTGTTTTGCATGTGTAAATCTGGCTTACACCCGTTGTGTGCGAACGTTAGAATCTATGACACCCGATCATCACGTGGTGCTTCGAAACAACAAACCTTCGCAACGGTGCACAGTTAGGGGGAACACTTTCTTGAAATTTTAGCAAGGGATTATCTTATTTATGCTACCGTCGTTCTAAGCAAATAAGATGTAAACATGACAAACATCACATGAAAATCATAAAGTGACATGATATGGCCAATATCATCTTGCGCCTTTTGATCTCCATCTTCGAGGCACGGCATGAACACCATCGTCACCAGCATGACACCATGATCTCCATCATCATGATCTCCAACTATCATCATGATCTTCATGAAGTTGCCTCGCCAACTATTACTTCTAGTACTATGGCTAATGGTTAGCAATAAAGTAAAGTAATTACATGGCGTTTTCATTGACACGCAGGTCATAAATAAATTAAGACAACTCCTATGGCTCCTGCCGGTTGTCATACTCATCGACATGCAAGTCGTGATTCCTATTACAAGAACATGATCAATCTCATACATCACATATATCATTCATCACATCCTTTTGGCCATATCACATCACATAGCATACCATGCAAAAACAAGTTAGACGTCCTCTAATTGTTGTTGCATGTTTTACGTGGCTGCTATGGGTTTCTAGCAAGAACGTTTCTTACCTACGCAAAAGCCACAACGGTGATATGCCAATTGCTATTTACCCTTCATAAGGACCCTCTTCATCGAATCCGATCCGACTAAAGTGGGAGAGATAGACACCCGCTAGCCACCTTATGCATCAAGTGCATGTCAGTCGGTGAAACCTGTCTCACGTAAGTGTACGTGTAAGGTCGGTCTGGGCCGCTTCATCCCACAATGCCACCGAATCAAGATAAGACTAGTAATGGCAAGCAAATTGAACAAACATCGCCCACAACTACTTTGTGTTCAACTCGTGCATAGAATCTACGCATAGACCTAGCTCATGATGTCACTGTTGGGGAACGTAGCAATAATTCAAAAATTTCCTACGTGTCACCAAGATCAATCTAGGAGATGCTAGCAACGAGAGAGAGGGAGTGCATCTTCATACCCTTGAAGATCGCTAAGCGGAAGCGTTACAAGAACGTGGTTGATGGAGTCGTACTCGCGGCGATTCAAATCGCGAAGATCCGATCTAGCGCCGAACGGACGGCGCCTCCGCGTTCAACACACATACAGCCCGGGGACGTCTCCTCCTTCTTGATCCAGCAAGAGGTGAAGAAGAAGTTGAGGGAGAACTCTGACAGCACGACGGCGTGGTGGTGGAGTTTGTGGTATTCCTGCAGGGCTTCGCCAAGCTCTACGGAGGAGAAGGAAGAGTTGGAGGAGGGAGGGGCTGCGCCAGGGAAGGGGTGCGGCTGCCCTCTCTCACCCTCACTATATATAGGGGTAAGGGGTGGAGGAGGCACCCTAGGGTTCCCTAGGGGAGGGGCGGCCGCCATAGGGGAAACCCTAGATGGGTTTGGGCGCCCCCACCCCTAGGAAACTTGCCCCCCAAGCCGGGAGGGGTGGCTGCCCTAGGGGAGGCGCCCCCACCTCTCCAAGTTACGTGAGATGGGGTGGGAGGGGTGCTCAGCCCCTTAGTGGGCTGATGTGCCCCCTCCCCTTGGCCCATAAGGCCCCCCAACGCTTGCCGGGGCCTCTGAAACCCCTTTCAGACACGCTGGTCGTCACCTGGTACCCCCGGAACAATTCCGGACTCCAATACCCTTCGTCCAATATATCGATCTTCACCTTCGGACCATTCCGGAACTCTTTGTCACGTCCGGGATCTCATCCGGGACTCCGAACAACCTTCGGTAACCACATACTATTTCCCATAACAACTCTAGCGTCACCGAACCTTAAGTGTGTAGACCCTACGGGTTTGGGAACCATGCAGACATGATCGAGACATCTCTCCGGCCAATAACCAATAGCGGGTTATGGATACCCATATTGGCTCCCACATGTTCCACGATGATCTCATCGGATGAACCACGATGTCGGGGATTCAATCAATCCCGTATACAATTCCCTTTGTCTATCGGTATGTTACTTGCCCGAGATTCGATCATCGGTATCCCTATACCTTGTTCAATCTCGTTACCGGCAAGTCTCTTTACTCGTTCCGTAACGCATGATCCCGTGGCTAACTCATTAGTCACATTGAGCTCATTATGATGATGCATTACCGAGTGGGCCCAGAGATACCTCTCCGTCACACGGAGTGACAAATCCCAGTCTCGATTCGTGCCAACTCAACAGACACTTTCGGAGATACCCGTAGTGTGCCTTTATAGCCACCCAGTTACGTTGTGACGTTTGGCACACCCAAAGCATTCATACGGTATCCGGGAGTTGCACAATCTCATGGTCTAAGAAAATGATACTTGACATTAGAAAAGCTTTAGCAGACGAACTATATGATCTTGTGCTATGCTTAGGATTGGGTCTTGTCCATCAATCATTCTCCCAATGATGTGATCCCATTATCAACGACATCCAATGTCCATGGTCAGGAAACCATAACCATCTATTGATCAACGAGCTAGTCAACTAGAGGTTTACTAGGGACATGTTGTGGTCTATGTATTCGCACATGTATTACGGTTTCCAGTTAATACAATTATAGCATGAACAATAGACAATTATCATGACAAAGAAATACAATAATAACCATTTTATTATTGCCTCTAGGGCATATTTCCAACAGTCTCCCACTTGCACTAGAGTCAATAATCTAGTTCACATCACTATATGATTGTAATGAATCCAACACCCATGGGGTTTGTTCATATCTCGCTTGTGAGAGAGGTTTATTAGTCAATGGGTCTGAACCTTTCAGATCCATGTGTGCTTTACAAATCTCTATGTCATCTTGTAGATGCAGCTACCACGCGCTACTTGGAGCTATTCCAAATAACTGCTCTACTATACGAATCCGGTTTACTACTCAGAGTCATCCGGATTAGTGTCAAAGTTTGCATCGATGTAACCCTTTACGACGAACTCTTTTACCACCTCCATAATCGAGAAAATCCATTAGTCCACTAGTTACTAAGGATAAGTTCGACCGCTGTCATGTGATCCATTCCTGGATCACTCTTGTACCCCTTGACTAACTCATGGCAAGGCACACTTCAGGTGTGGTACACAGCATAGCATAATATAGAGCCTACGTCTAAAGCATAGGGGACGACCTTCGTCCTTTCTCTCTCTTCTGCCGTGGTCAGGTCTTGAGTCTTACTCAATACTCACACCTTCTAACATAGCCAAGAACTCCTCCTTTGCTGATCTATTTTGAACTCCTTCAAAATCTTGTCACGGTATGTATTCATTTGAAAGTACTATTAAGCGTTTTTTGATCTATCCTTATAGATCTTGATGCTCAATATTCAAGTAGCTTAAACCAGGTTTTTCATTGAAAAACACTTTTCAAATAACCCTGTATGCTTTCCAGAAATTCTACATTATTTCTGATCGACAATATGTTAACATCATATACTCATCAAAAATTCTATAGTGCTCCCACTCACTTCTTTGGAAATACAAGTTTCTCATAAACTTTGTATAAACCCAAAATCTTTGATCATCTCATCAAAGCATACATTCCAACTCCGAGATGCTTACTCCAGTCCTTAGAAGGATTCCTGATGCTTACTCTAGGGGTTGAAAGACATAAGGCAACAAGGAGGCGACCAACTTTCCTCCTCGACCCGTCGGCACCGTTGTAGGTCCCTCTGCGTCCCACCAGCCGCCACGGTAGCGAGAGGATGGGGGAATCTCGGATCTATGTGTCTAGTTTGTGTCCCGTAGGGTTCTTGACTTTTTTCATGGCTGGTGAAGTTGGGGCGGTAAGTTGGGGCGGTGGTAGTGATGTGAATAGTAGTGGTTCATCGGCTTTCTGCATGTCATTGGCTTTCCTCTGAGTGACACCGATGAGTAGGAGGATGGGTGTCCATCGCTAGCCGCACTCGGTCTGCCGTGATTAGCATTTGTCCATTGCGGCGACATGCTGAGGGGATGATGTTGCCGCATGTTTTTGTTCTCCACCTCCAATTTCGTTTGTTGAAGCCAGCTAAGTAGGAATTCATTGAAGAACTTGTGAGGATTATGTCCCTCTCAAGTGCTTGTGCCTTTCCGCAAAAAAATAAGGGCGGTTGGCAATATCGATTACGGGTGTTGGTTCAGGATCCAACAGTAATCACCATAGGATTGTGCACATAGCTGGTTGCCTAGATGGGATTCCCACAAGGCAGTTTACCAGATTCAGGCCCTCACTGTCGAGGTAACACCATACTCCTTTGATGTATTATGGTGGACTAGCCTCTTATGAGAACTAGGCTTTTGAGTACAATGGTGAGATCGCAAGGATCGTGTATGTAAGAGATGATTTATGGAGAGAAGACCCTAGCCATGCCTTATATAGGGGGACATGGCTAGGGTTTACATGATTCACTGGTCGGTGCAATCTAGCCTAATCTCCTGGGATACTCCTAGATCCGGGCATGATAGATTGATAGTCTTGTACACCAAGTAAAATTTTGAGGGGCTTTACACTAGCGGCGGAGCGTCATGGGGATCAAACCGGGCCATGGCGCGTCCTTGTCCTTGTCTCTGGCTTTCTCTCTAGAGTTGTTACAAATTTTGCCCAAGAACCATCGATGGCCCACTAGCAAGTGACCGGCCTGTCCTTCAGTATGTTTGACACTCTGCCACTCACTTACACCAAGTTGATCCCTCCATTGGTCAAGTCATGGGCTTGGGCCACCCTGTGGCCCAATGAGCCGACAGCCGGCCTACGAGTACACCCAGGGGCCTGCCATCATCAACCAGTGTGGTTTTTTCTCAAAACAAAAAAAAAAAATCAACCAGCGTGAACCAATACCCTGGTATTAATACCAATCCTTAATTTGGATTTGAAATGAACTTGTTAATATCAGCATGATCTGGTCACGCAAGGAAAACCCGGGACGCACTTTTCAATTCTCCATAGGTGGATAGAGAGAGACCTACTCGGGTTTCACTTTCACCCAAGTGGCGAAGCTAGTTCAAGCAGTGGTAGTGCCACAACGCGGCAAGGCAAGGCAAAACATTCCCCCGGGGTGTGGGTGAGCCGGCGTATACGCTGTTGCACGGGAGTCAAACGACGGATCGCCATCACCGCCACGGCCGTATCTCGCCGGAGCGCGACGGCCGGCGCAAGGTCGGCACCATCGCAGCCGTCGAGCCGCCCCCGCCGGGACATCTCTACCGCCCCTAGAGCCAGCTAGGCCAGCACCACCTCCCATCCGTCATCCCTAGCTCACAGGGCTCGCACAGGCACAGCCCTCTATCTCTGACGGGTCAACAAGCGGGCCCACCCGCCACTCACTCGCCTCACCTCGCCTCGCCCCGTCTCTCTCTAACATTCCCCTCTCTCTCTCTATCTCTATCCGCCCACATGCGCTCTCCCTCTCTCCTCGAAGCCCCGTTTATTTATTCTCGCCTCTCCTCGTTCCCCCATCCCATCCCATCCCATCCCATCCGTCTCTCTCTTCTCCCTTCCTTCGATTGCAGTCCATGTCCGAGGAACAGTAGTTAGTTCACAGCACAACACCACCGCGCCAATTAGTTTGTTAAGTTAGGAGCTTGTGATCAAGGCAGCAAGGCGAGAAGCTGAAGCTCTAGCTAGCTCTGGCGGGCATGTTTCCGGCGGAGGCGTCGTTCGCCGGCGCGGAAGCGGCCATGCTACCGCCCTTCTTCGTGGGCTCCATGTGGCAGTCGGCGCCAGGCGGCGGCGCGGCTGCCTTGTCCGAGGAGGACGAGGTAGCCGCCGCTGCGGCTGCCGAGGCAGCGCACGACCGCGCGGTGGCGGCGACGCGGAACCACCGCGAGGCCGAGAAGCGCCGCCGCGAGCGGATCAAGTCGCACCTCGACCGCCTCCGCGCCGTCCTCGCCTGCGACCCCAAGGCATGCAATTTCATTACACATCTAAGTCCTGTGCCCTCGTGATTTCCCCCTAATTTAGTTTCTGCGCAACATGCTCGATGCGAGATCGATCAAGCGAAATCTTTATGGAAGAACTGGATTGCGTGTCATGCATCTAGAATTCTACTGTGGATTGCAGTGGCTAGATGCTACCCCCATGAGTAGCTAGCTGCTACGGTTCTCAGCTCAGCTAATCCTTGTGATTAAAGCTGGATTTTGTGTGCGCAAGTAGCACTAGAATGGAACCTCTCCTAACTACTAGCTGCTATCATCCTATGAATGACACTGACTAGCTAGGTCAGGTTAGGGCTGCCTCGTCTCTTGGCTTGTTCCTCTCCATGATTTGCTTCTTTTGTGCCTAGTACCATGTCTACAATTTTGCATAATTTTTCACCTTCTCCTCTCTACCCTTTTTCATTTCTGATCAATCATACGCTCTAGGGTTCGTCATCTGAGAGATTGATTGTGCAAACAAGATTTCTTGATGAACTTTAGCTCATGAACTCATCTTGTACATGTGTGTTTACAGATAGACAAGGCAACGCTGCTGGCCAAGGCGGTGGAGAGGGTGCGGGAGCTGAAGCAGCGCATGGCCGGCGTCGTTGGCGAGGCGGCGGCGCCGGCGAGCCACCTGTTCCCCACGGAGCACGACGAGATCGTGGTGCTCGCGTCGGGAGGCGGCGCCGGCGGCGCGGCGGCCGTGTTTGAGGCCTCCGTCTGCTGCGACGACCGCTCCGACCTCCTCCCGGGCCTCATCGACACGCTGCGCGCGCTCCGCCTCCGCACGCTCCGCGCCGAGATGGCCACCCTCGGCGGCCGCGTCCGCAACGTGCTCGTCCTCGCGCGCGACGCCGGAGGACACGCCGACGAAGACTACTCCACATCCTCCGAGGACGGCGGCGCCGACTTCCTCAAGGAGGCCCTGAGGGCCCTCGTGGAGAGGCAGGGGGCTGCCGCCGGCGACCGGCCCAAGAGGAGACGCGTCGCCGACATGAACATGCAAGCGGCTGCTTAATGAATCAGCTAGCCGGCCGGCGGCCATAGCTCATAGTATCTGGTCGATATGATTGCATATGGCGATGGATCTCATGCATGCCATGGTAATGGTACTACTACTACTACTACTATACAGCGTGTTAATTTGCTTTCAAGGTTAATTAGTTTTGTGTGATGGTTAATTAGTTCCAATTCTCCATATATACCACTATATGGCTAGCTAACTCTCCTTGGTGATGCCAATATGCCATGTATAATTAGGGATATATATATTACTACTCTTTTACCATTAGGGTTTGCTTGAGCTTTAATCAAATGTTGCTTCAAAGCCATGGCAAACCCAGCCCCTAAAATAACAGTTAATGTCAGAATATATGCACAATGCAAAGTTCCAGACTTGATTGCCATATGCTACATATACATTGGATAACTCTGGAAGCATTTCTGTTTACAAGATCCCACAAGTCCATTTTTGATCATGTCAGGGCATGCAGCTAGCTAGCTAGCCTTATATGCATGCATGCATGCATGCATGTAAGACAAGTCTTCGGATCAAACAAAGATGTTTGCATGCATACATGTAGCAATGCATGGCAAGTCCTAAGATCAAAACAAAGATGTTTGTTCCAACGCATTGCATAGCAATGTAGCAACATGCTTCCTGTCTGTCCGGTCTTGTGAATGAATGAAAAAAGAACGAATGTTTGGGGCTTGGACATATTGAATGATCTAGGCATGCATATGCCAGTTTGATTGTTTGAATATGGAGGAGAGGAAAGGGGAACCAATCAATGATTGCTTGTATTGGTGCATGCTGCAGTGCACAGTAGTATGGCTAGCCAGTGTGGCATGCAGAGCAGAGAGCAGTGAGCAGCTAGCTCTCATGACACATGAGTGCATGCATGGACTAGTTTGCTAGTACTGGTACTACATGCATGCTGATGCCTGCTGCTGCATGCCCTGTCTGGTCTGGGAAAGGGGGGAAGGTGGATGAGCTTTTGTTTCTTGCTGGTTTCCTTTTGTAATCTTGCTCCTCTATGGCTTTTTTAGAGGGAGGAGGGAGGGGCAGAGATCTCCATGTCAGGCCACCCACTGTGTCTGTGTGCATGCTCTTTTGTGGGGACAAAAGGAAGACATGGGGTGTGTGTAAAAATGTAAACTTGTAATCAAGCCATTGCTGTGATGTGCTTTCTGCCCACACTAGCTACTTGCTGGGGCTGGCAATGGCATGGCTACTTTGCTGGCTAGCTTGGCAGTTGGCATGCAGAAGTAGGTCACATGAATACACATACCTAAACGCTTGAATCTAGGGCGTGGAAGTAAATGTGATTGGTTTTGTTATTGTGACACTGTGTATATGGTAAGTAATCCATGGACATGCCAAGTTGAAATGAAAAAAAAATCAGGCATTTCATGTACGCAAGCAATAATCAACTAAACCAATCAGTGTATTCTTTCTGAAAACATGAATAAAAATTGTCATCCATGTCCATATTGCAATATACTTGAAAATAGTGAGAAATCGAGTTACAGACTTACAGCATAAGAACTTTGATTCATAGGATTCAAAATAGATAGGGCACATTGTTATGCAGAGACCGGATAAGACTTCATTTCAAGTGAGGTCTGGGTTTCTGCCTAGTGGTAGAGGTTCATAGTGGTGCATCCATGTTGATTAACTAGGGTTCAAACCCTATCTCATCCGGGTGGGTTCTATCCTACCCACTGGACATCATTTTTGATATCTTGGTGTGATGTTTTGAGTGAACGGAATATCCCTTTAAAAGAGATAAGCATATTACATGTGTCAATCCATAATCAACACAAAATAATGGGTTTGATTTCGACATGGAGAGGAAAATAGGAACCTATAGAGATTTTTCCAAGAAGATAGACTTGATCGAAATTTTCCTTTAAAACTGAGAGCAAAGTTCCCACATAGAAAAACTTCCAAAGATTCATTACTCAATAAAAGTTCCAAGGATTTGAACTCTTAAAAGAACAAATTCATTTGAATCACTGAAAGCTAAGAGAGAGGCCAAAAGAAGAGTGCAATACAATTACTGGTGGGCACAGATTTATGTAATTATTTCATCATAGTTTCCATCATTGTTTTACCAATACTACTAATACATCATTAAGGAGGACAGACTTTCAGAAGATCACATGCATATGTGTACGTAAGGCTGTGTCTCTGCGGCACAGTACTAGTATGTCGTTGCTAGTTCCAATCTTTTTATCAGACGAGAGCAGCTGCAGGAATCACATGTTTTCTACATCGAGATAACAAAAGAATGCCGTGTGTCTGTACGACTGTATATATACATATCTATGCCAGGGCAGGGCCGGGCTAGATGGAGTAGCTAGCAGGGCATGGCAGAAGTTCTGATCCGAACTCCCAGCACAGAGAATGCAATATTAATTGTTCAGAGTTATGATGCGTACGGGTATGCATTGTTTTCATGATTTAAGCATGCTTTTTATGACAACAAATAACCATTGAATCATCATCGAAATACTCCTTCTGTTCCTAAATCACGTCTTTTTAGAGATTTCAATAAGGACTACATACAGATGTATATAGATATATTTTAGATCGTAGATTCACTCATTTTGCTCCATATGTAGTCCGCATTGGAATCTCTAAAAAGACTGATATTTAAAAACATAGAGAGTATAAGTTATTCATCATAACACATTGGCAACTATTTTTAATGTGATTCCAATGTGAGAATCAACCTGTGGTTGAGTTGGTTAGGTGGACAGTGGTATCCCCAACCCACTAGGGTTCAAATCCTGGTGCTCTCATTATTCCTGAATTTATTTCAGGATTTCCGGCAATGCGCTTTCAGTGGGAGGAGACGTTCCCGTCGACGACGAGGCGCCTACGGTGACTTCGTAAATCTTAAGATGACATGCCAGCTCAGTCTCTCGGAGGTGCTCATAGGGGTAGGGTGTGCGTGTGTGCGTTCATAGGGTGAATGTATGCGCGTGTATATGAGCGTCTGTGTCTGTACTGATGCTCAAAAAAATGTGATTCCAATGATATATTTTTCACGGTATATAACTAACATTTTATCAATCAAAATAATGGAGAAACGTCTTTCCACAAGTGTGGCCATATAAACCCAAACCGAGAAAATATATGACGCCATCCGTGACCACCTAGGTTAGAACTTCATGTTTGAATTTCATGAAGTTACAAATTATATATGAAAAAAATTTGTTTAAAAATGATATATTATTCGGTTCAAAGTACACTATTATGTGCAAATTTTAGTGATTCTGAGTCTTCAAACATACCTGACGCTCTACAAAAATCAAGGGCTACAGATCGCAGTCATCACCAGCAATCTATCTATAAACACACTATGCTCCTTAATTTTGGAGCTCTCTCATTTAATTTTGGTGTACAATATCGGATTTGGTTCAGGATTTTGACTAGGTCAACAATTTTTATTGAGATTATTTTAAATTTGGTTCATAGATTTTATTCAATTGAGGTGTTCAATTCTGGATCTGGTTCCCAATTTTGACTGGATCAACCATTTGAGATCTCAATATATAGACATGCAAATCTCTTACGTGTTCTAAAAAAAATCAAGGGCTTGAGTGAAGAACAAGAACAATTTTTTTGGTGAATACAAGAACAAGAACAATTATCCATTAAAATGCAAGAAAAAACTTCACACTTCTCCTTTGGCCTGACTTTATAGCGCTAAGACTCTATTTAAATTTGGATTGTAAGATTTTCATAGGAATATTGGAGGATCTGAATCCCAATGATTTTTTTCCTATGAAGGCAATTTGGATCATAGGATCGAGATTGTAAAATTCCTATGGAATCCATTCCTATGCCCCCCTATTCCATAGGAATCTCAACATGAGCTGAAACTTTGGTTTATTTTTCCTTTGAGATGCTCTCTCTCTCTCTCAATGCTTTAAAATCCGTATGTTTATTTCCTATGCGCCATCAAAAGGTACATCTCACAATACCCGCAAAAAAGGTACCTCTCACCAAATTCCTGTGATTCGAAACCCTGTATAACTTCATAGTACATGGCCTTTCAATCCTATGTTTTTCTTGTTCCTACGTTTTTTATTTTCCTGCAATCGGAGAAAGCCCTTACAGTTGATCGAGGTGCAATGGACAATGTGGGAGGAGCGAGCAAAGGGAACAAAGGGTTTGTTTCCTCGAAAAACTTATCTTGGAGTGTTCAAATGCACCATGGTGTTTCGCCTCCGAAACAGTAACATGTGTTTACTTACGGTTTTGCTAATTTTCAGCTGGGATTTTCTTAGTCCTCAATTGGTACCGGGTATTGTTGATATGATGTTAGAACTGTGCAAGATTTTATTAAAAAAACTGAACTTTGAGAACAAATCCTACTATTTTTCCACTACACACGATCAAATTATTACCACCGAGATCATGAACAAATTTGTAAATCAACAAAGGATTAGCCAAAAAAAATTGTGGGGAAAAGGATTAGCCAAATTGACAACTACCGATATCAGATTCCATTTTTTACAGATGAGTAAAACAATTGAGGCGGATATACATGAGTAAATTTTGTAAGAGTAAAAAAAAGCATGAATAAATTTATAAGACTGACTGAAAAATAATTATATTCCAGTCCATGAAGGCATAAAAAATCATGTTTAACTAAATTTGCTTTGGTCCTTGTCCAGCGCTAGCGAGACAGGCCGCCATCGACTGCTGGCTGCATCAGTGACGCCACACGCGCGCGCGCGCGCGCGAGAGAGAGAGAGAGAGAGAGAGAGAGAGAGAGAGAGAGCGCCGCTAGCTGGCTGGCCGTCGCTCGTCCAGTCGTCCTCCAGATTGCAGACGATGAGCGAAATAAAATGGCCGCGAGACGAACACGTGCATGTACACGAAAGTGACAATACGACGAACCAGTGGGAATGTGTATTGATGAACATATATCCTTGTGTGTAGAGAATGTGCATGTGTCGCTGTGCACGTACGTAAGGCTCTAAATCAGCCGCCCCTGCACGGTGACAATAACCAGAGGGCAAATACGAGTTCGTCACGATGGATGCATATCTTATACACGTGTGTACGTATTTAATTATATTCCCTTTTCGAAGTGGAAATGAAAAAGGAAAATCTCAAACGTCGATGTGACTTCATGGCTTGCTGGATGGAACCTAGAATCAAATCCTCGTGCTGATTTCCCAGGGACGAGGGCCAGTGAAATGTCCTAACATTGACTGCCGTACGTCCCTCTCCCAACAAAGCAGTGCCGTACGACCACCAATGGCTGCAAAACCAATGGTATTCATTATCTTTGGAAGTTTTTTCCTTTCGAATGGGTAGTTTCGTGCGAATTTCATACAAGAAAGTTTCTTTAATGAAAGAGCAAAAAAAAATTGGGGGTCATTTCAGCATGTGCCAATTTATTTATTTTGAACTAGATTCAAAGCTAACTGAAACAATGGTCGAAATTCATCATGCTTTCATGAAATGTTTGACATTGTCTTGAAATATTTGTTTGTGTTTAAAAAAAGTTGAATTCTTCTCTTCGTCATCCAGCCAGCGCCTTTTGTTTCCTACTCACGTACTCGACTTGCCACAATTTCCCCGGCTAGGGTTGAAACTTTTGTCGGCAATTTTGGTGTGTACCAAAATATTCTTTTTCTCTCAAAACGTTGCACTAAAATAAAAATAGGTTGAAATATTGGTCATAATTTGATGAGAAAAGTACTTCTTTTTATCTCTCAAGTTTTTGAGGGAGATATTAATTTGGTCCCTCATCTTTCGGGTTGATATTTTGACCTTCGTGTTTCAATACGGAGCACGATTTCCTCTAAAACCACAGACAATGGGTTAAATTGCTGAATTTTCTGTTAACCAATTGGCAGGTCGAGCCACTTAACAAAAAAGCCAAGAGCTATTCCAAAAATAACAAATAAACTAACACTAAGATGAAATTTTTCGAGAGTATAAGACCCTTCGTTTCTCCTATGTGATTTTCTAAGGGAAAATCGTAGCAGCTGCCACCACTTAGCGACGACGTCACTAGCGCTAGCCAGGCCGCGCTCACGCGGCACACCAGCCATATACCGCCATCGGCGCTGCCTCCTCAGGGCATTTTCAATGCAGAGGCGCTTGTTTGGGCGCTTGCATCATTAAAAAAAGAATTAATCAATAAGCACCGGTGGAGGAGTCCGCCTTTCCAACGCACGAGCGCCGGGTTGAGCGCTTAGCTGATTTTTTTAGTGTCGATCTAGCGCCCCGCCTAACGTCAAAACAGATGCATGCGGAAAAAAAAGGCTCAAGCGCCCGACGTCAGGGGAGGCATCGATGCCAAAGGAAATCCTGGGATTGACCAGGAATCGAGCAGAACGGCCGGGAAAGAGACCCTGGCGCCTAGGCTAAGCGCCTGCGTTGTAGATGCCCTTAGGTCTCCTTGACACAAGAAGCCACCCCGGCGAGGAGACTACACTATCAATTCTTTAAAACTAAAAATGTAGAATTCTTTAATTTGATTACATTCGTTCAAAATATTCTAGAACTATGTCGAAATGATCAAAATTTTCATTCATTTCAGTGAGGGGTGAAAATATATTTGCTTCCAAAATGTTAAACCATGCTTCTCGACATCCATCTTTAAGCTCAAAATAGGTTTCTGCCCCCTTTAAAAATAAAGGGATATACCGTCGAACTGGTACAAAGTAGCGAGGAATAACCCTCAAACAAGCGGATCAAAAGAAAAATAAAATGGCATCCAAGACAGGGCATATGTGCTGAACTTAAAAAATAGAAAGCTGCACACCTAAAAAGAGACATCCAAGACTACTCAACAAGACCAAAGCCGTGCCGACCAGAGAAATCATCGGACATCGTGGTACCAAACACACCGAACCATCTCCGAAAAGGGGTGGCTCGCCGCTTAGACAGCCCCCTCCTTTCGGGTTATGAAGCACCGCTCCTATTAGGAGATGGTAAGAACTAAGAACAGAGACTACAAGGACACGTTTATAAGATAGCAGAAGATCGAAACCACCCTATGCCAAAGTCGAGGACGCTACATGTCAGTGGCAAGGCAAACCGAAAGCGTTTGGGAAGCTACAACCAAGGGGCGTCGGGGATCCGTGGCGACACCCTCAAGATGATGACGGTGTAGGCGAGCCAGAAGGATGTACTAGAGTTTTCACCCTGGAGCCCTCGTACCGTAAGAGGACCTACTGCGACGCCCTCACTTCGGGTCGTGAAGCGCCGCTCCTGTCAAGAGATGGTAAGGAAGAACAGAGACTACAAGAACACGTTTATAAGATAGCAGAAGACCGAGACCACCCTAAGCCAAAGTCCAGGATGTCGGTGACAAGGCAAACCCGAACCGGCTGGCCAGCTACAACCGAGGGGCGCCGGGGCTCCGTGGCGGTGCCCTCAAGAGGATGACGAGGCACAAGGCCACCGTCGTCGAGCCCGAAAGGACTTGCGAGAGTTTTCACCCCAGAGCCCTGGTACCGTAAGAGGACCTACTGCGACGCCCTCGAGAGGGAAGCGACACCCACAGTTGCTGTCATCGTCTCCGGCACCGTCCGGAGCCCGGAAGCTACCATGCATCCACCTTTACCAAGGCCGATGGACGGTGCTACTATCAAGCATGTCACCTCCGCTGTATACGTAGACGGGGCGGTCTGACTCTGACTCTACCGCCCCAGGCCCATCCAAGATCCAGCCCCATCAAAAAAGATACAGCTCCATCGAATGCGTACGTACGGCGGTGGTTGCGGCGCTGTGGATGGATGGACCCAGAGCACGTAGGCACGTACTGTACGTGGAAGCCGCGGAGAGAGATGGACGGGCACCGGCGCAAGTAGCTCGATCGGCGTGGCGACGGCGGGTGCTTGTCCGTCGCGTGGGTACAAAGGAAGGAAGCGTGCCCGCAAGGAGATCGAGTGAAGTACTCCTACGGGGTTGGGTCCGCCGGCCTCACCCTCGTGTACGACAGTACGAGTCGCTAGCCCCGGGACCATCCTTCATATAATTTGCACACACAGACACAGTACACAGACAGGCACGTCTCTCTCGTCCATTCTCCTTCTATAATTAAGTAAGCAGAGCCGCTGCTCTCATGTGCAGTTCGGTACGTGATACCTACGGTACTAGCTACACGCGCACGCGGCCTTCATTTCATGTGCCCCTTGTCGCACGGAATGTGTGCCAGCACCACAAGCTAGAGCCGCACTGCACCGGTCCTCACGTATACTATAATGCATGCCACGTACGTACAAGTACTCTATATATACATGCATGTGTGTATCCTTAATCCCTTCCTTATGTGGGACTAAAGTACTGGCCATGAATGAACGAGCAGGCTTGCAGTACTGGCCACGAGTACTACTACGTTTTAGTAATAATTAACCACATAGCATAAGAAGGAGGAGAAGCAGAGACACAAAGAGAGGGTGTGGTGTGTGGCGTGGAGAGGAGGGCGTAGAGGATCCGGGGCGCGCGTGCTGCGAGTTGTGTCAGCGGCAATCATCATTCCCTTTGCCGGCCCATGCATGCAACGCAACCAACCAAACGCTCTGTCCCTTTCCTTCTTCAATCCATCCCTCTATCTCTTCTCTCCCTCTCTCTCTCTCCGCACGTGACGATCATGCCGTCATGCTCGAACCCCGTCTCCACCTCGCCACTCTCTCTATCAATTGCTAATCATGGCTGCCACCTTTTCATTCCCCTAACTAATCACTGCTAATCATCACCGCGTCTGCGTGCCCGGCCTTAACCGCTTTACACAAGCATCGCCTTTCTTTCCATGCATCTCGGCTAGTCGGCTCCTTCCATTCCTTTTTGCTATGCATGTTTGATGTTTCCCCTTTCATTCCACACCTACCTATCACAAGCCAAGCTTTCTTGCATTGCCCGTGTAGCTAGGCAAAGGGCTCTGCCTTTCGGTAATCCAATTCCCAAGTTGGCTTGACAGCTGTTGCGCACACGTTAGACATGTGCTTACAACCCCGTCATTAGCATAATACTATAATTGCTTCAGTAGGGTCCATCGACAGCTCGACTGAGATTTTTCCTTTATGTCTAAATATAACCTAAAACATCATGTTTTTTTGGCGGAAAGGCCCAAGACCCTTTTTTTTTGCAACTTATGATTAGCAAAACTAGCATTCTGGACTTGTAGGATGAAACCATATTGGCATATTCTACGTACCAAAACTTGGCGCGATTTTTGGCGAAAAGAGAAACAACATACAACCAACGACCAATTAGTTAACCGCCTCCAGGGTTGGCCTCATGCAGCCGCCGCCTCTTCTCTAGTAAAAAGTCTAGCTAGGGTTCCTCTGCCTTCTGCCGGCACCGCCGCCAGTCCGCCACGTCTCCGGTGGCTTAGGGCCATGGGGGCGTGGCGGATCTCGGCCCTTGCTGGCGGGAGGGCTCCTTTTTAAAATGTTTTTTTAAGTTTTGTTAGGATTTGTGTCCTACTCAGAAAGACGAGACGGTGGCAGCTCCTTGAAAATGAAATAGGTTCTCTCCACCTAGCCCCTGTCCCCGGTGGTGCATCTAGCATCGTCGGAGGGCGCGTGAAGGTGTGCCTTCGACGGATCTCGCATGATTCGGCCGTTGGTTGTCTTTGGTGGATCTACTCAGATCATGTCTTTATTCGTCTACATTCGTGCGTCTTCGAGTTGGGTCATATCGATCTACACATCTCTTCATCGGCGGCGGTTTCTATTCTGGTGCGTTGGTCCTATGGGGCCTTAGCACAACAACTTTTCGACTGTCTACTACAACAAGTTTTGTCTAGCTCCAGCGAGGGTGAGGCGATGACGACGGCGCGCCTTTGGCTCGCTTCAGTGCTTATAGTCATCGCTAGGTGTTCTATGGATCTGGTTTAATTATTTCTGGTATTTGTTGTACTGCTATGGTTGAAGAGAATAGAACGAAAGTTTTTCTTTTGAAAAAGGAATGACCAATTAGTTAGTGGCAATTGGTATGTTTCTTTTTTACCAAGGTTGAATTCATAATTGCTACACTTGTAAAACACGCAAAGGGTAGGCAGAGGTCACACTCTCCCGCTAACCCAACAAAAAGAGTTCCGACACTTGTGTGGACCACGAATTGACAAGAAGGTGGAAGAACCTAAGCTAGTTCCATCAAAGTAATTATACGAACAGACACAGATGAATAACTTAATTACCCAATCTACCGAAGAGAACCAATGGTAAAATGTGGCAAGCATCAGCCAGGAACCAAGCTGGCCCGGAGAGTCTCGTCCATATATACATCATCTCCTGGCTAGCTACGGCTATCTAGCTAGCTCTCTCCACTTTGCACTCCTTGGGAAAGTTATTACCGCCTTTTCGATCTCCAAGTCGATCGTGTACTCACTAATGCGCAGGTCAAACCACGGCGCCTAGCTCGCCATAGCCGGCACGGTAATGTACCACGCTCGAGATGGAAAGGGGCATGCTCGGTAGCTTTTGACATGCGCGCTCGAGAGTCCATGATTAACCGCGAGGCGAGGCGCTAAAAGACGAGGAGGCGGCCAAAAAGACCTTTGGAGCCATGGTCGATCGACGAAATGAATGGAGAGATGGATGATCGTCGACAGCCTTCGTGCCCTACTCTACTGGCGTGACATGTTTGGGTGTCTCCTGTCCTGGCCGCTGCGTGCGATGGTAAAAAGAGGGTAAAAGGGTAAAGGCAGTTGAGCTGTTGTTCCTCGGATCGTGAGAAGTCACTCGGTCACTCTCGCTCGTTCTCACCAACGGCCGGGGTAGTCGCCGTGCATGCGCTCAAAAGAAGAGACTCGGGCGGAGCGGACGGACACGCGCGCACTCGCACGGAGCGCTGCGTCTGCGTGCGGGTGAGTGTCAGGAGTGAAACCATGTTCGATCCACCCGAAAGTTACTTTCCCGGCCAGATGATCAGCGCCACCATCGAGCACCACCTTTTCTTAATACTCTATAGGTCGACGGGAGAGGCGATGGGGTGGAGCAAGAACTAGTTAATCTGATGCTTTTTGGCAAGATTAGAGAAAGCTAACCGTGGTGCATGCGTACATCAACTACGTATAGTACTAATAGGTCATTCTACGTACTCCCTCTCCCTTCGTTTATGTGTATAAGTCATCTTACGAAAACCAGATAATCCTAAAACACTGACGCGGTGCATGCACTAACTTTCACCCCATTTCTTGTTGCTTGACATAAATAAAGGAATCAACCAGTAAAAGAGGTGGGGCGTGTATGACTTCAGTGACTTGAGACTTTCAAACACGACATACAGTGGTCTGTCCATTGCATGCAATGCTATTAATTACTCCATCTGTAAACTAATATAAGAGCATTTAGATCACTACTTTAGTATTCTAGACGCTCTTATATTATTTTACAAAGGGAGTAGCAAATAAGTATTAAAATCTCTCGTTTTTTCTTTCACCTTGGTCACGGTGCACAACCTGCAACCTAAAATGATTTATACACCTAGATGAAGGGATTAACAATTATTAATGTTGATGAGCTAAATTAGTCCACAGAAAATAATCAGGGGCACCGTCGTCCAAAATTCTTTTAGTGCCCCTGGACCATGTGCATGCATCCTACTAGCACCGTCGTGTGACGAACAGTATGGTGATTGATGCCCACTGCACGCGACAGAGCGAAATGCTACATGCTTCCGCTGAAAGGAAAGCCTGAGCTGAGACTGTAGAGGCAGGCACGCCACAGTTACGGGCACTTGTCCCGCGGGCGCGGGGGATTCGGAATAAAAATTGTCGATCATGCTGTAGTAAGCGATTAGGCATCGGGCGCCCCTGTGTGTGTGACAGCGACCGTTCCTGGTTTGCGCCAAAAGAGAAGGAAGAAAGAGAGAGAAACAATTTGTATGATGAGATTCAGATCCAACCGGAGCAGTGCACCGTGTCCGTGCTAAAGCAGATGAGATGAGTTGAATTGAAAGATGCCATTCTTT
The DNA here is from genome assembly GCF_003073215.2 of Triticum urartu. Lineage (NCBI taxonomy): Eukaryota > Viridiplantae > Streptophyta > Magnoliopsida > Poales > Poaceae > Triticum > Triticum urartu. Next base: position 600,873,635 of record NC_053026.1, read on the forward strand.
TCAGATTGGAGTTGTCATGGCTTTTGCACGACAGCCCCCTGCTGTTTTAGGACAGTCTCCTGTGTGCGTGTGTGTGCGTGCGTGCGTGCGTGTGTGTGTGTGTGTGTGTGTTACCCATACACAGTTTCCAAGTACAGTTCATGCGCACCGAAAGCTAGCCCGGCCATGGAGAGAGAGAGAGAGAGAGAGAGAGAGAGAGAGAGAGAGAGAGAGAGAGAGAGAGAGAGAGAGAGAGAGAGAGAGATGTTATAAGATGATTAGAGGTCAACCGGCCCATTGGGAGTTTTGGGCAGCTCGCACTGGAGAAATCCTGCGTCGCTTTTGGTGGAAAAGCTAGCCGGCCGGCCGGCCGGACGACACACCAGAGGCGGACGACGATCAAGCGAAGAGGAAGAAGAAGTCAACATGCATGCATGCACGCCACCCACACACATCATATCCGATCCAACACGGGGAACGGCTTTTCGAAAGTCTCTCTTTCGTGTGGACTGTACGCAGCACTCGCACGCTACTTCTGGTCAACAACACTAGTTATCAGGCAGCTATCGGCTCATCGGCAGTCTATCTTTATTACTTTTTCCTTTTTCCTTTTCGATTCCAAATAGGCTTCACCCCCTTTCTATCGACAGCTCTGCCTATGGCGAATGTGTCGTCGTGGTAGCGCCTCCGGCTCCCTCTGTGGATGTGTGATCGATCGGTCGTCGTCGTACGTAAGTAAGTTGTGACGAATCATCATCATCATCATCATCATCTTCTTCTTCTACTTCTTCTGGTTGATATGTGTCCACATGGGTCTTTATTCATTTTATTCAGAGACTGTATGCCATGCTAGGTAAATTATCTATCGAAATTTCTTTCAAGAAAGAAACATCATCGGCCGAGTTTCAGAGCTAGGATCTCTCTTGGCCTTGCTTTGTCTGTCAAGGCCGTGTCGCCAAGGACTTCAAATGCTAAAAATCATCTTGTACATACTATGCTAACTTCATTGTTTTTTAAAAGGAAAACTGGAAAAAATCACCGATTCTGAAAAAACACGAATTAAAAAACATGCATTAAAAAAGAAAAAAGAAAACTGAAAGAAAACCGCTCCGGAAATAACCAGCAAACCAGGAACGAACTAGGTTGGGAAGCATCCCAAAAACGGTGGATTCGCGCGACAGAATAGAACAATGAAAAAAATAACAAATTATAAATCACTAGTTTTTCTTAGAATAGTTATAAATCACTAGTTGTTTGATGGCGTAGTGGTTAGTGTCGCTTGGGCTGAAGGAAAAGATCAGGAGTTTGAATTCCGGAGGTGCACCGTTTTTGAAGGGAGCAACTAGTTAACGAGCGCTCTTTCGAGAGCCTCGTAACGATTAGCGCCACTTGGCGCGCTCTCAGTCATTCGTCACGTGTCGCGCTCTGGACGCTTAATCCGGAATTTTTTATTTTTCCGCATGCGTTTTCGATTTTTAAACGGTTTTCTACCGGTCTTCCTTAGCTTTTCGATAAAAAAAATCAGAAAAAATTCTTTTGCGCGAAAAAACTGTGTTTTTCTTTTTTTCCTTTTGCGAAAGTCACGTTTTTTTCGTGAGAAGCACGGTTGTGCTTTAGCGAGAGTCACGGCCATGCCTTTCGAAAACGGAAAAAAACACGTTTTCTTTTTTTTTTCTTTCGCGAGAGTCACGGTTTTGCTTTGGCGAGAGGCACGATTGCGCTTTCGCGAGAGTCACGGCCGTGCCTCTCGGAAAGGGAAAAACAAAACGCGTTTTCTGTTTTTTTTTTCTTTCGCGAGAGTCACGATTTTGTTTCCGCGAAAGGCACGGTTGTGCTTTCGCGAGAGTCACGGCCGTGCCTCTCGAAAAGGAAAAAAAATACGCGTTCTCTATTTTTTTCTTTCGCGAGAGTCACGGTTTTACTTCTGCTAGAGGTACGGTTGTGCTTTCACGAGAGTCACGGCCATGCCTCTCAGAAACGAAAAAAACATATTTTCTGTTTTTTTTTTCTTCCACGAGAGTTACGGTGTGATTTCACGAGAGGCACGGACATGCCTCTTTCGAAAAGGGAAAAAACCATGCTCCCGGTTCGGTTTTTTCGCTCGGTATTTTTATCTTTTTTTAAAAAAAAGTTTGTTAAAACCTATCAACATGGGATCTGGTTTTGAAGATCTCGATGCGAGGAATCCAATGATGAAAACGGTTCGAGATTTGGACGCACGGTTTAAAAGATAAAACTTTTTGAATAAACGGATTTACGAAAAAAGGGAAAACTCCCAGGTTGCGACAAGTGGCGCGCTACATGGACGCCACTTGTCACGACCTGCAAAAATGGAGTATTCTTTACAACGAGTACTTAATTAGTGATTTCGGTTTTTGAACGTCTTGACATGAAAAACATAGGATACATGGGCCGGCCCAGCCTGGCAGCGGAGGGGGTGCGCTTCAGCGCCCGTTTGAAAAATGATAACAGGCGCCTGAAGCGCCAATTCCACCGATGGCCGCAGCGATGCTGTATGGAGCAGGCATGTTTAACGTGATCGGCTGTGTCGTTCTTTCATCGTCTTTTTCTGTTAGTTTTCTTCTGTTTTCCACTTATTATTATTATTATTATTATTATTATTATTATTATTATTATTATTATTATTATTATTATTATTATTATTTCTCAAATATAGAAAAAATCAATTCTTAACTTTCCAATATTTTGTAATTTCATGATTTTTTATAATTGATGAAAAAATTTGAAATTCAAAATCATTTTTTGCATCATGATTTTTTTCTAAATTAGGGAAAATTTTTGAAGTCATGTACATTTTTTGAAATTCATGAATAGTTTTTAATACATGAACAATTTTTAAATTCATAAAGATTTTTTTTACAATTTGGAATAATGTTTAAAAATATGGTAACAAACTTTGAATTGACGATCATCTTTTCAAATCTGGAAACAATTTTTGAAATTCAGAACATTTTTTGAAATTGGGAAATTTTTTTAAACCAAGACTATTTTGAAATTCACCATCACATGAGTTTTTGTATTTGCAAACATTTTTCCAAATTCTTGAGCATTTTTTGAATTTCATTAAAAGGGAAAAATGAAGAAGAAACATGGGAAAGAATAAAACAAAGAAAAGAAAAAAGAAACAAAATGCAAAATGCAAAAATGGAACGACCCCCCCTCTTTCGGACCAGAGAGAGAGGGGAAGAGAGAGAGAGAGAGAGAGAGTTGCACCTCTCATCTCATCTAGCGAATTATGTTTAAAAATAAACTAACATGCACAGAAGATGCAGGTCTACCTTCTAACGAGTTTATCATTATATATTCTCTCAATCCCATTTTTTCGGTAAAAAGAAGTTTTATTTTATAATTATGGTGTTACAATCAAGAGGCAAAAGTTTCCCGATACATGGGCCCCTCATGTGTGGTCAAATAGTGGTGGTACACTCAGTGAGGCTATAGTTTACCAATTGATTTGCAACTATATTTTGTTCCCTTTGAACCGTGGAATAAACTCATCAGCATCAAAGATCTAATCTCCGCGGCAAGATGTCCATAAGCTAAGCGAGCCAGTCGATTACGTGATAATATAGATGATGCCTCCGAAGACTCCGGTTGGATAAGAATCGGGAGGTTCGTATGTTGAATAGCCAATGACATCCCTTGCATAAGAGCATGTGTCTCGACTTCCAAAGCATCTTTACAGTTGAATACAAACTGATGTGCAGCAAAGATTAACACTCCCATCATTATCTCGTGAGTATCATGCGTGGAGCCGCCGAACCATCAAATTCTAAGAATTAAGGACAGTATAACTGCACCTAATCCCTGTCCTCACAGCGATTTGGATTTTCGGCCGTCCATTTTGCTGATTTGGTTATTTCTGGCCGTTAGATATGCTGTCCTAAGGGGCTGCTGCTCCGGAGGAAAAAACCGAGCCCTCTGGTGAACTGGGCTGGACAGCCCATTTATCTAACCTAGCACAAACAGCCCAATAGGGTACTCGTTGCGGTCCGTCTCCGGAAAGGAAAGGAAACCTCTTCGATCCAGAGAGAACGGATCGGGGTTGCGGGCGACGCCGCTGCCGCGCCGTCTTCGCGTCTTCTTCTGAATGGATCCAGCCAAAGCGCGCAGGATCCTCCCCTTCCCTTTACCCCGGCGAGGCAGCCAGGGAGACGGCAAAGAGGTTGGTGAGGACGGAGAGATCCCCTCCCCGCATGGCGATGGTGGGCATGAGGCGACGCCTCCAGTTCCTGCAACGTTGAGGCCTCTCCGCCATCGCGATCTGTAGAACGAAGCCCATCCCGAACACCAGTCGTAGGATGAAGGGATTGTTCAGGGAATGGATCGTGGTGCGCACTTGCGCTACAGAGGGATTGTTCATCTTCCTGGAGGAACTTCTATCTGGTTAGTGTTTGAGCCGGTTTGTTTAATTTTCTTTTCTTTTCCTAATCCAATCTTCTTTGTGTCCTTTGTAGTAGGGACGTCACCTTGTGCTATTGAAGGATACTGAGAAGAATTTTTTTTTCTTCAGAGAGAAGGATACCGAGGAGATATTTGATTCCAATTGGTCTAATTGTTGTCGGTGTTCCCCCTCATGATAGCTCCCGCATTCTTGATGAATTAAGCATGGAAGGATGGAAAATCTGGATGAAGGCCATAGTATTGCAGAGTTCCAGTCAGATCCTTGTTTTATTATTCGTCTTTTGTAGATTGAATTCAACTACATTGAGACAGCACATCAGCCGTGGCACAATAACAAATGGCAGCAGAGGGTTCCCACCTTGATGATTTTTCTGTGTAACCAATCTAAATATTTAAGTGTTGTTATATTGGCAAAATAAAGGCAAGTCATCCATATCTTTGAATTATTCAATTTCCGATATCTTCACGCTTCCTTGTTTCCATATTTTTTTTTCAGGTTTGAGAGGAGCCATTTGTGTGCAATAGTTGCTATTGGTATTCGAATTCGCATATAGATCTGAGAGTTGTGCCATGGTTGTCATTTTCGGAGGGCAAGTTTGTCTAACTTGATATGGGCATGGAGCCATCCTTGGGGAGCCAGTCAACCTGGTCCAGCGCATTGTTGGTAGGCTCGGGGTTATCTGGGCATGGTAGACCGCCTCAAGGCCTTCAAGGGCTCCATCGACCTCCATTCAGGTATTATTCATCACCATGACCTATGTCATGTATGAGATACCTGTTAAGCTGTGTGAACACATTGATAGTCTTGTACTGAATTTCTTGCTTCTGCTTTGGCGTTAAATATGTTTAGAGGAATCTGAAGAACTTGATACTTTATGTAAGTCTATATGTATAGGCGCAGCTCTCGGTAGGGCAAGGTTGGGCGCTCGCCCTACCTTGATTTCCAGCTACTCTGTTTTACCTATGCAAGTTAGATTGATCGCTAAACAAATCCTGCGAAACAAAACCCTGTTTTATTGGGCCGCAAGCACTGCCATTTTATTGGGATGTATCTAAGTAGCCACCGATCATGACCACAGTCCACGGACGTTTGATTTCCTTTGTTCGTTCATCCGCGTTCCAGTTCACACGGGTCGACACGAACTGACGACGATGAACCCCTAGCAGGGATGTCGCGGGTATGGCGGTCAGCAGCGGCATGGGAGGTCGTCGGCCAGCAGGAGTGCGGTACGCTGGGGTGGCCCTTCCCGTTCATATACCATATGGTATAGATCAGCAAGCGATCAGTGGCTCGAACGATTTCTTATGCCCACAGGTTTGTAAAGTGTCCCTTTTTTGTTTGTGCATAGAATTGATCCGCCCGAAATGTTTTACGACTTAATATTGTAAAATTAGCGGCGATTCTTTTCTATTATGCCATGCAACTTCCCGACTTTATTCATTTGTCACATTTCACTGTGCATATGTAACTCTTTTACATGGAAAACTATTTGTGTGCATTTTAGTTTGTATTGGCTACTTTAGCTTTTCATCAAAAACAAATTATGCTTTCGTGTCTGCCCCACCTCAATTATTCTCCGTCCTCTGCCACTGTATATATTTGATTATTTTCAATATACGACAATTAGTTTCACTCGATCATACCATATGATGTTGCAAGATTGACAAATTTTACATGCTCCTATGTATGGCGTGGAGCGTTTCAGTTTTTCTTAGTACACTTTCCCTGTTTTGAGGAAGCACCACATAAATAGAACTTGAAGATAGTAGTACGAGTATTTCACAGGGTTCGTGTGTTGCATCTAACAAGTTAAAATATCAACATTAATGTCGATTCTCTTAACATATACGCATTCTTTTAGGAGATTCATGCTAATTTTCAGATCATGTGGTCACAAAAGCATTGATCCAAAATCATAATATTTGGCTACTCAAAGCGGGTGTGTGATCAGCTGACCCAAGACCTATCTTGGCCATTAAAGGAACAGTTGTGTCATTGTTGCAGCAACTTCTGCGAAATTTCCACATGCCTGAGATGCTTGGCGAACTGAATCTCTGCATATAAACAGTCTGTCATGCTTGCTTTGGTGGTAGGAGAAAGAGATGAAATATTTGTGTTAATGCTATCATGTTCAGAAATCTCTCCTTCCTCTTGTCTTTTTTACTTTGATAAATATTCGATGTTTATTGTCCTAAAGCTTGTAATGGTGTGGCTCGCGCACTAGCTACCTCAGATTGGTGCTGCCCAGGAACATGTAAGCCTATGTAGCTGTCAATTTGTCTAGCTTGTCCCTTGATGAAAAATGTTATATCTCAGTAATGTGTATCTTATGCAATTATTGGTGGTAAATCATGGGCTTGGGTTATGAGAAATCCTGGACTATGTAACTCAGCTAATCCACCAAGAACTAAAGAGAATGCCCACAACATGTACAATGGACTAAATCAGCTAATTTTTTTTACTAATACAGTATATACATATTAGTTGATGTCAATTTTAAAACAAACTAAATCTCAACATATATTAGTATCAATCCCTAACATTGGAGCGCTCAAATAGACGGGCGTAGCAACGCGCGCTATCAATGATCTAGTGAGCCATAAATGGGATAAACGGCATGGTCCACAGGAGATGGGGGCCAAGGTGCAACCAGTACATAGAGTTTTTCCTCTGAAACATTCCATTCTTCATTGGCTGGCATTTTCCCCTTTCAATAGCTTTGTTTTTGTAGTTACCTTTAGTATCTCCGGCATTTTCCCCTTTCAATAGCCCTGTTTTTACAGTTACCTTTAATATCTCCGAGAATTACCAGTAGACTTCATGTAGAGCCCGGATCTGTCTGACCAATAGGAGATAGGCAGAAGAACAGCGCTAAGGATAGTTACTGAAAGGCAAGGCTTATATGAATGTGCTTTCTAACAGTCTTAGTCGATTGAAAGAAAGGATTGCTATCCAAGCACGATAATAAGAATATAGATAGAGCCTCTATAACTCGAGCACATGCCATGAGTGAGACTCTAGGACTTTCAGCGTTCATCCTATTTATGATAAAGCGTGTACTGATGTAGTCGGCGAGCATCCAAGGTTGTCTGCTACAAACGCCTTGATCCCAAAAAAGGGATCTGCCCCTGCGTCGTTCCCCAGCAGGGCGACTAGCGCGCCCGCCATCTGTTGAGGAACGTAGTAATTTAAAAAAAAAATTCTACGCACACACAGGATCATGGTGATGCATAGCAACGAGAGGGAAGAGTGTGTTCACGTACCCTTGTAGACTGAAAGCGGAAGTGTTAGCACAACGCGGTTGATGTAGTCGTACGTCTTCACGGTCCGACCGATCAAGTACCGAACGGACGGCACCTCCGAGTTCTCCACACGTTCAACTCGATGACGTCCCTTGAACTCCTATCCAGCCGAGCTTTGAGGGAGAGTTACGCCAGCATGACGGCGTGGTGACGATGTTGATGTTCTACCGTCGCAGGGCTTTGCCTAAGCACTGTTACAATATTATCGAGGTGGACTATGGTGGAGAGGGGCACCGCACACGGCTAAAAGATCCAAGAGATCAATTTTTGTGTCTATGGGGTGCCCCCTGGCCACGTATATAAAGGAGTGCAGGAGGGGGAGAGGACCGGCCCCTATGGCACGCCCTGGAGGAGTCCTACTCCCACCGGGAGTAGGATTCCTCCCCTTCCAAGTAGTAGGAGTATGAGACAAGGAAGGGGAAGAGGGAAGAGAAGGAAGGAGGGGGCACCGCCCCTCCCCTTAGTCCAATTCGGACTAGTCATTGGGGGACGCGCGACCTGCCCCTCTCTCTCTCCCCTAAAGCCCGATAAGGTCCATATACTTTTTTCCCCGTATTCCCGTAACTCCCCGGTACTCCGAAAAATACCCGAACCATTCGGAACCTTTCCGATATCCGAATATAGTCGTCCAATATATCGATCTTTATGTCTCGACCATTTCGAGACTCCTCGTCATGTCCCCGATCTCATCCAGGACTCCGAACTACCTTCGGTACATCAAAACACATAAACTCATAATATAACCGTCATCGAACTTTAAGCGTGCGGACCCTATGGGTTCGAGAACTATGTAGACATGACCGAGACACGTCTCCAGTCAATAACCAATAGCGGAACCTGTATGCTCATATTGGCTCCTACATATTCTACGAAGATCTTTATCGGTCAAACCGCATAACAACATACGTTGTTCCTTTTGTCACCGGTATGTTACTTGCCCGAGATTCGATCGTCGGTATCTCAATACCTAGTTCAATCTTGTTACCGGCAAGTCTCTTTACTCGTTCGGTAATACATCATCCCGCAACTAACTCATTAGTTGCAATGCTTGCAAGGCTTAAGTGATGTATATTACCGAGCGGGCCCAGAGATACCTCTCCGACAATCGGAGTGACAAATCCTAATCTCGAAATACGCCAACCCAACAAGTACCTTCGGAGACACCTGTAGAGCACCTTTATAATCACCCAGTTACGTTGTGACGTTTGGTAGCACACAAAGTGTTCCTCCGGTAAACGGGAGTTGCATAATCTCATAGTCATAGGAACATGTATAAGTAATGAAGAAAGCAATAGCAACAAACTAAACGATCAAGTGCTAAGCTAATGGAATGGATCAAGTCAATCACATCATTCTTCTAATGATGTGATCCCGTTAATCAAATGACAACTCTTTGTCTATGGCTAGGAAACATAACCATCTTTGATCAACGAGCTAGTCAAGTAGAGGCATACTAGTGACTCTGTTTGTCTATGTATTCACACATGTATCATGTTTCCGTTTAATACAATTCTAGCATGAATAATAAATATTTATCATGATATATGGAAATATATAATAACTTTATTATTGCCTTTAGGGCATATTTCCTTCAGTCTCCCACTTGCACTAGAGTCAATAATCTAGTTCACATCGTCATGTGATTTAACGTCAATAATTCATATCTTTATGTGATTAGTTCACATCTCCATGTGACTAACACCCAAAGGGTTTGCTAGTGTCAATAATCTAGTTCACATTGCTATGTGATTAAAACCCAAAGAGTGATCATGTTTTGCTTGTGAGAGAAGTTTAGTTTATGGGTCTGCAACATTCAGATCCGTATGTATTTTGCAAATTTCTATGTCTACGATGCTCTGCACGGAGCTACTCTAGCTAATTGCTCCCACTTTCAATATGTATCCAGATTGAGACTTAGAGTCATCTAGATCGATGTAAAAATCTTGCATCGACGTAACTCTTTACGACGAACTCTTTTATCACCTCCATAACCGAGAAATATATCCTTATTCCACTAAGGATAATTTTGACCGCTATCCAGTGATCTACTCCTAGATCACTATTGTACTCCTTTGCCAAACTCAATGTAGGGTATACAATAGATCTGGTACACAACATAGCATACTTTATAGAACCTATGACTGAGGCATAGGGAATGACTTTTCATTCTCTTTCTATTTTCTGCCATGGTCGGGTTTTGAGTCTTCACTCAACTTCACACCTTAAAACACATGCAAGAACTCCTTTTTTGACTGTTCCATTTTGAACTACTTCAAAATCTTTGTCAGGGTATGTACTCATTGAAAAAACTTATCAATCATTTTGATCTATCTCTATAGATCTTGATGTTTAATATGTAAGTAGCTTCACCGAGGTCTTTATTTGAAAAACTCCTTTCAAAAACTCCTTTATGCTTTCCAGAAAATTCTACATTATTTCCGATCAACAATATGTCATTCATAGATATTTATCAGAAATGATGTAGTGCTCCCACTCACTTTCTTGTAAATACAAGCTTCATCGCAAGTCTGTATGAAACTATATGCTTTGATCAACTCATTAAAGCCTATATTTCAACTCCGAAATGCTTGCACCAATCCATAGATGGATCGCTGGAGCTTGCACACTTTGTTAGCACCTTTAGGATCGATAAAACCTTCTGGTTGCATCATATACAACTCTTCTTTAAAAAATCCATTAAGGAATGTAGTTTTGACATCCATTTGCCCGATTTCATAAAATGTGGCAATTTGCCAACATGATTCGGACAGACTTAAGCATCGCTACAAGTGAGAAAATCTCATCGTAGTCAACACCTTGAACTTTGTCAAAACCTTTTTCGACAAGTTTAGCTTTGTAGATAGTAACACTACTATCAGCGACCGTCTTCCTCTTGAAGATCCATTTATTTTCTATGGCTTGCCGATCATCGGGCAAGTCAACCAAAATCCACACTTTGTTCTCATACATGGATCCCATCTCAGATTTTACGGCCTCAAGCCATTTCACAGAATCTGGGCTCATCATCGCTTCCTCATAGTTCGTAGGTTCGTCATGGTCAATTAACATGACCTCCAGAACAGGATTACCGTACCACTCTAGTGCGGATCTCACTCTGGTTGACCTACGAGGTTCGGTAGTAACTTGATCTGAAGTTACATGATCATCATCATTAGCTTCCTCACTAATTGGTGTAGGAGTCACAGAAACAGATTTCTGTGATGATCTACTTTCCAATAAGGGAGCAGGTATAGTTACCTCATCAAGTTCTACTTTCCTCCCACTCACTTCTTTTGAGAGAAACTCCTTCTCTAGAAAGGATCCATTCTTAGCAACGAATTTGCCTTCGGATCTGTGATAGAAGGTGTACCCAGCAATTTCGTTTGGGTATTCTATGAAGATGCACTTCTCCGATTTGGGTTCGATCTTATCAGTTTGAAACTTTTTCACATAAGCATCGCCACCCCAAACTTTAAGAAACGACAGTTTAGGCTTCTTGCTAAATCACAGTTCATACGGTGTCATCTCAACGGATTTATATGATGCCCTTTTTAACGTGAATGCAGATGTCTCTAATGCATAACCCCAAAACGATAGCGGTAAATCAGTAAGAGACATCATAGATCGCGCCATATCTAGTAAAGTGTGATTACGACGTTCGGACACACCATTACGCTGTGGTGTTTCAGGTGGCGTGAGTTGCGAAACTATTCCGCATTGTTTCAAATGAAGACCAAACTCGTAACTCAAATATTCTCTTCCACGATCAGATCATAGAAACTTTATTTTCTTGTTATGATGATTTTCCACTTTACTCTGAAATTCTTTGAACTTTTCAAATGTTTCAGACTTATATTTCATCTAGTAGATATACCCATATCTGCTCAAAATCATCTGTGAAGGTCAGAAAATAACGATACACGCCGCGAGCCTCAACACTCATCGGACTGCATACATCAGTATGTATTATTTCCAATAATTCAGTTGCTCGCTCCATTGTTCCGGAGAATGGAGTTTTAGTCATCTTGCCCAAGAGGCATGGTTCGCAAGCATCAACTGATTCATAATCAAGTGATTCCAAAAGCCCATCAGTATGGATTTTCTTCATGCGCTTTACACCAATATGACCTAAACGGCAGTGCCACAAATAAGTTGCACTATCATTATTAAATTTGCATCTTTTGGCTTCAATATTATGAATATGTGTATCACTACGATCGAGATCCAAGAAACCAATTTCATTGGGTGTATGACCATAGAAGGTTTTATTCATGTAAACAGAACAACAATTATTCTCTAACTTAAATGAATAACCGTATTGCAATAAACATGATCAAATCATATTCACGCTCAACACAAACGCCAAATAACATTTATTTAGGTTTAACACTAATCCCGAATGTATAGGGAGTGTGCGATGATGATCATATCAGTCTTGGAACCACTTCCAACATACATCGTCACTTCACCCTTAACTAGTCTCTGTTTATTCTGTAACTCCTGTTTCGAGTTACTAATTTTTTAGCAACTGAACAAGTATCAAATACCCAGGGGCTACTATAAACACTAGTAAGGTACACATCAATAACCTGTATATCAAATATTCAGGGCATTTCCGCTTCCAGTGACCATTTCCTTTGCAGTAGAAGCACTCAGTTTCAGGCTTTAGTCTAGCTTTGGGCTTCTTCATGGAAGTGACAACTTGCTTGCCATTCTACATGAATTTCCCTTTCTTTCCCTTTGCCCTTTTCTTGAAACTAGTGGTCTTGTTAATCATCAACACTTGATACTCTTTCTTGATTTCTACCTTCATCGATTTCATCATCATGAAAAGCTCGAGAATCGTTTTCGTCATCCCTTGCATACTCATAGTTCATCATGAAGTTCTACTAACTTGGTGATGGTGACTAGAGAATTCTGTCAATCACTATTTTATCTGGAAGATTAACTCTCACTTGATTCAAGTGATTGTAGCACCTAGACAATCTGAGCACATGCTCACTGCTTGAGCTATTCTCCTCCATCTTTTAGCCATAGAACTTGTTGGAGACTTCATATCTCTCAACTCGGGTATTTGCTTGAAATATTAACTTCAACTCCTGGAACATCTCATATGGTCCATGACGTTCAAAACGTCTTTGATGTCCCGATTCTAAGCCGTTAAGCATGGTGCACTAAACTATCAAGTAGTCATCATATTGGGCTAGCCAAACGTTCATAACGTCTGCATCTGCTCCTGCAATAGGTCTGTCACCTAGCGGTGCATTAAGGACATAATTCTTCTGTGCAGCAATGAGGATAATCTTCAAATCACGGATCCAATCCGCATCATTGCTACTAACATCTTTCAACTTAGTGTTTCTATAGGAACATATAAAAAACGGGGAGCAACATCGCGAGCTATTGATCTACAACATAGATATGCTAATACTACCAGGACTAAGTTCATGATAAATTAAAGTTCAATTAATCATATTACTTAAAAACTCCCACTTAGATAGACATCCCTCTAATCATCTAAGTGATCACGTGATCCAAATCAACTAAACCATGTCTGATCATCACGTGAGATGGAGTAGTTTCAATGGTGAACATCACTATGTTGATCATATCTACTATATGATTCACGCTCGACCTTTCGGTCTCAGTGTTCCGAGGCCATATCTGCATATGCTAGGCTAGTCAAGTTTAACCTGAGTATTCCGCATGTGCAACTGTTTTGCACCCGTTGTATTTGAACATAGAGCCTATCAAACCCGATAGTCACGTGATGTCTCAGCACGAAGAACTTTTGCAACGGTGCATACTCAGGGAGAACACTTTTATCTTGAAATTTAGTGAGAGATCATCTTATAATGCTACCGTCAATCAAAGCAAGATAAGATGGATAAAAGATAAACATCACATGCAATCAATATAAGTGATATGATATGGCCATCATCATCTTGTGCTTGTGATCTCCATCTCCGAAGCACCGTCATGATCACCATCGTCCCCGACGCGACACCTTGATCTCCATCGTAGCATCGTTGTCGTCTCGCCAACTTATGCTTCTACGACTATCGCTACCGCTTAGTGATAAAGTAAAGCATTACAGGGCGATTGCATTGCATACAATAAAGCGACAACCATATGGCTCCTTCCAGTTGCCGATAACTCGGTTACAAAACATGATCATCTCATACAATAAAATATAGCATCATGTCTTGACCATATCACATCACAACATGCCCTGCAAAAACAAGTTAGACGTCCTCTACTTTGTTATTGCAAGTTTTACTTGGCTGCTACGGGCTGAGCAAGAACCGTTCTTACCTACGCATCAAAACCACAACGATAGTTTGTCAAGTTAGTGCTGTTTTAACCTTCTCAAGGACCAGGCGTAGCCACACTCGGTTCAACTAAAGTTGGAGAAAGTGACACCCGCCAGCCACCTGTGTGCAAAGCACGTCGGTAGAACCAGTCTCGCGTAAGCGTACGCGTAATGTCGGTCCGGGCCGCTTCATCCAAAAATACCGCCGAACCAAAGTATGACATGCTGGTAAGCAGTATGACTTGTATCGCCCACAACTCACTTGTGTTCTACTCGTGCATATAACATCTATGCATAAAACCTGGCTCGGATGCCACTGTTGGGGAACGTAGTAATTTCAAAAGAAAAATCCTACGCACACACAGGATCATGGTGATGCATAGCAACGAGAGAGAAGAGTGTGTCCACGTACCCTTGTAGACCGAAAGCGGAAGTGTTATCACAACGCGGTTGATGTAGTCGTACGTCTTCACGGTCCGATCGATCAAGTACCGAACGCACGGCACCTCCGAGTTCTCCACACGTTCAACTCGATGACGTCCCTTGAACTCCTAACCAGCCGAGCTTTGAGGGAGAGTTACGCCAGCATGACGGCGTGGTGACGATGTTGATGTTCTACCGTCGCAGGGCTTCGCCTAAGCACTGTTACAATATTATCGAGGTGGACTATGGTGGAGAGGGGCACCGCACACGGCTAAAAGATCCAAGAGATCAATTTTTGTGTCTATGGGGTGCCCCCTGGCCACGTATATAAAGGAGTGCAGGAGGGGGAGAGGACCGGCCCCTATGGCACGCCCTGGAGGAGTCCTACTCCCACCGGGAGTAGGATTCCTCCCCTTCCAAGTAGTAGGAGTAGGAGACAAGGAAGGGGAAGAGGGAAGAGAAGGAAGGAGGGGCCGCCGCCCCTCCCCCTCGTCCAATTCAGACTAGTCATTGGGGGGCGTGCGGCCTGCCTCTCTCTTTCTCTCTCCTAAAGCCCGATAAGGTCCATATACTTCTTCCCCCGTATTCCCGTAACTCCCCGGTACTCCGAAAAATACCTGAACCACTCGGAACCTTTCCGATATCCAAATATAGTCGTCCAATATATCGATCTTTACGTCTCGACCATTTCGAGACTCCTCGTCATGTCCCCGATCTCATCCAGGACTCCGAACTACCTTCGGTACATCAAAACACATAAACTCATAATATAACCGTCATCGAACTTTAAGCGTGCGGACCATATGGGTTCGAGAACTATGTAGACATGACCGAGACACGTCTCCAGTCAATAACCAATAGCGGAACCTGTATGCTCATATTGGCTCCTACATATTCTACGAAGATCTTTATCGGTCAAACCGCATAACAACATACGTTGTTCCTTTTGTCACCGGTATGTTACTTGCCCGAGATTCGATCGTCGGTATCTCAATACCTAGTTCAATCTTGTTACCGGCAAGTCTCTTTACCGGCAAGGCTTAAGTGATGTATATTACCGAGTGGGCCTAGAGATACCTCTCCGACAATCGGAGTGACAAATCCTAATCTCGAAATACGCCAACCCAACAAGTACCTTCGGAGACACTTGTAGAGAACCTTTATAATCACCCAGTTACGTTGTGACGTTTGGTAGCACACAAAGTGTTCCTCCGATAAACGGGAGTTGCATAATCTCATAGTCATAGGAACATGTATAAGTAATGAAGAAAGCAATAGCAACAAACTAAACGATCAAGTGCTAAGCTAACAGAATGGGTCAAGTCAATCACATCATTCTCCTAATGATGTGATCCCGTTAATCAAATGACAACTCTTTGTCTATAGCTAGGAAACATAACCATCTTTGATCAACGAGCTAGTCAAGTAGAGGCATACTAGTGACACTCTGTTTGTCTATGTATTCACACATGTATCATGTTTTCGTTTAATACAATTCTAGCATGAATAATAAATATTTATCATGATATAAGGAAATATATAATAACTTTATTATCGCCTCTAGGGCATATTTCCTACACCATCTCCTTCCACCGGCAGCCATCCCTGCTCCGCTCCACCTCCTCGCCATCGTGCCGGTAGCTGCTGTCGGGCAAAGCCCGCGCGTGGTGGTGGCGGTGGGGCAAATCGGCTGGTCTCCTCTCCGTGGTGGTTGCTGGCACATCGACGATGATGGATGGCGAACGTAGGGCTCCAGGGTGGCGGCCCCTCTTCGAGGTGATGACAGCTGCGGTGGCCGCTTGGGCGGCTTCTTGGCTGGGCTTGCAGGCTATATATGCGGTGCTGCCATAGCGGCAATGGTGGGGCTAGGAGTCGCCGGATCCAGCCAGGAGTGTCTGGTCCCTGTCTCTTGTCATGGTTAGCGCCTCGCCAAGTTTGGGCCTCCGTGGTTGTGGGTGGACAATTCATGAACATTTTTTTAAAATTCGAAAACATTTTTTTTAAATTTGGGGACAATCTTGAAGTCATGAACATTTTATAAAATTTGTGAACAATTTTGAAGTCATGAACATATTTCTGAAATTCATGAATATTTTTTAATACACGAACAATTTTCAACTCCATGAACTTTTTTTTGTAATTTGGAACATGGATTAAATACGGTAACAATTTGAATTCATGGCCACTTTTTCAAATCCAGGAACAAATTTTGAAATTCATAAAAAATCAAATCCATGAACATTTTTTGAAACCCATGAACATTTTTCTAATTCACCGTACATTTTTTTAAATCTTGAGCATTTTTCAAAAAACTAAAAAGAAAAGGGAAAAGAATAATAAAAGAAAGAAAAGGAGAAACAAACGAAAGGGAAAAAAGACCCCCCCAACCCCTGCTTCGTGTTGTCCCAAACCACGGGGGAGCACGTTATTGCGCCCTACACATATCTATACCCCAAATAGGAGCACTCATTTCCCTCCTTCCGACTAGTGAGAGATACTTTTGGTTGCAACCCTCATCTAGCAAATCCTATTTTCAATAATAAAAAGTTAACACACAGAAGATGCAGGTCTACCTTCTAACGGGTTTATCACTATATACTCTCTCAATCCCGTTTGTTAAATAGAAGTTCTATTCCATAATTGTAGTGTTACAGTCAAGAGGCAAAAGTTGCTCGATACATGGGGGGCTCCTTTGTAGTCAACTAGCGGTTGTACACTCAGTTGGATTATAGTTTTCCAGTTGATTTGCAACCCTGTTTTGTTCCCATTGAATCTTCTATGGTATAAACTCGTCATTCATCAAAGCTCTAATCTCCGCAATGAGATGTCCATAAGCTAAGCGAGCCAGTCCATCACCTGATAACACACATGGTGCCTCTGAGAAATCCGGTTGGACAAGAATTAAGAGGTTCGTATGTTGAATAGCCAACGCCATCCCTTGCATAAGAGCATGTTACTCCGCTTCCAAAGCATCTTTGCAGTTGAATATAAACTGATGGCAAAGATGACACTCCTACCATCCAATTGTAGGAATGAGCCCTCAATAGATAAAAGCGGCATGGTGCACAGGCGATGGGGGATTGGGGGCCAAGGTGTAGCCGACACAGACTTTTCCTCCGAAATGTTCTATTCTTGATGGGCTGGCATCTTCCCCTTCAATATCCCTTTTTTTGCAAGAACCTTCGATGTCTCCTGTGCGGTATATCTCTAAGAATTACCAGTAGACTTCATGTAGCTATCAAAAAATTCATCAATAGCTTCTACCGGTACTAGTGTTGTATTATACTTTACAGTACTTGTTGAGACATAATATGTATCTGTCGGGGATATACCCCGCGGTATGACCCGGCTGGAGTTGTAAACTGGTTGGGACTTGGTAAACCGACGGATGGTAAACCGGCGGAGAGTTAAGACAAAGAGTCAAGACAGATGGCTAAGACATACGGTAAACCGGCCGGTGGTAAACCGGCAGACAGTTAAGACAGATGGCTAAGAAAGGCGGTAAACCGGCAAGTGTTAAACCGGCAGAGTTAAGACAGATGGTAGCACTGGCAGGTGTTAAGTCAATCATAACCCGGCAGACAATGTTAAACCGGCAGACAATGTTAAACCGGCAAACAATATTAAACCGACAGACAATGTTAAACCGGCAGGCGTTAAGAAGCTCAGGAAGGAAAGTCAAAATAGTTTAAGTCTTAGTCCGAGATGGACTCTACATGTAACCTGCCCCTTTAACTTATATAAGGAGGGGCAGGGCTCCCCAAAGAGGGGACAAGCAAGAAGAAAGAATTTTAGGGCTAGACACAAAGAGGAGAGCTGGTTTACGACGACTCCCTCGTGATGATAATGAGACCTAGCCTCAAACAGCATGTAGGGTTGTTAACGGATGATGTTTTCCGGGGCCCGAAGCTGTCTAAATCCCTGTCTTGTGTTGTGTTTCTCGATTCCGCTCAACCCCTCTCAAGCTACCACGTAGGTGTGTTGGCCTCACGACTAAATCCTCACCCTAGGACATCTGCCGTGACAATTCCACGACAGTTGGCGCCCACCGTGGGGCTAAGCGCACGGTGGTGTTGAGTTCTTGAAGGGCGCTCTTCAAGGATCAAGAAGCTCGCAATTTGTCAAACGAAGAAGAACCGGTTTGGAAGGATCTATATCGTCTCCTTAGCAAGCAGCCGGAACGGGATATGAGATTTGAAGCGAAAGAGATTTAGGGTTATGTTTTTTACAAACCGCCGAAAAAATCATGGCGGTCTACTTAGACCAAGACAAAGTATTATTTGAGTTGTTGTGGCTTAGGATGGAGTATGATGATTAATCCATGATGCAAATACCAGAGCTGTCGGATCATGAGTCGTCCACCCAGTTGCAATGTGCGGATGAAGGAAAAATCACCTGAAATCAAAATCAATTCTAACATGCTCGATGTCCAGACACAACCCAACATTGCGGCGAGTCACGAGGAGATTTAATTGTTGCTACTATTCATCTGAGGGAATCCCATACCCGGCGATAAGGCTGGTTGTAATGAGGAGTATCATATACTAGTATCATGCATATGATACTAGTGTATGATACTACCTCCCTAATGCATAGTATCATATATCAGTATCATGTAGTACTCTATTTATTGTCATGCATGACACAAAGTAGCATAACATTTATTATGATATGGTATCATGATATGATACTCCACCATCTCTTTTTTCATTTAATGCTATGACACCTCATCAAAATTGCCTAATTGACACACATGATATTAGCTATGATACTACCATTACAACCAGCCTAACCCGGACTCAATTATCGACACACCTCAATAATCGCTGCTGTCCTCACTAAACCGGCCTTCAGGTAAACCGCCGTCTGCTACCCGAGATAATACCCGACTTCTAGTCCAAATCGTGGTTGCGCCTCGCCTCTCACCTGAGTCGCCTCGGGTCAACATTGACCCACCCGGATTCAACCACCTCAAGTCACCGAGCCATTGCTGCTGCCACTACATACTCTGAGAGCTGTGCCCGCCTCCAAGGTCTTCCTCGCTTCTGCCATGACCTGCTACAAGCCGGATTCGCCAGGATACGATCTACAGTAACTTCTTGGAGCAGTACGGATACGACACAAAGAAAACTCAGCCCATATTTATGAGACTACCGGTTGGACGCCTCGGTGACGGGGCCATGGTTTCGCTCCAATCCGTCGTCCCTACGACCGTCGAACCGCCGGCTCGCGCTTGAACCGCCGGACGCCGCCTCCATGGCTTTGTTAGCCTCAACCTGCTGGACTCTGTTTCCGCCACGAGCTGCCTGGAGCCACCACCGGGGCGGGGCCGAGCCGCCCATGCTGGCTGCCCACGCACTTCGCGCCTCTTCCTCGACCGCCGTCAGATGAGCTGCCGGCACAACCGTGACCCGCCTCTCGCCTTCGCCGTGGACGCGGTCAAGACCCGCCTGGGAGCCGCCCTGATCCGGCCTCGCCGAGCCACCAGTCCCCGCCGACAATCGCCGAGACGCTGTCGAGACCCGCTGCCGTTACAACCGCAGCCGCCGGCCTGCCTCTCTGCTCCAGGTTAAACTCCGTCTCGGGCTGTCGCAGGTCGGCCCAATCGTATCAGTCACCGGCTGGTGCCGCCGGCATCGAACCGGGCTCGTCTTCGCATTGGGCCGCCTCTGCCGTGGACGACGCGTCAAAACGGCCGTGCCCGGAGTCGCCGGTTTGCTTTCTAAAAACCACTGGACTGTTTCCGCGGACGACTCTTGCATGTTGAGTCGCTGTTGCCTGCTCCAAGCCACCGCGCTGTCGAAGCCGCTGCAGCAGTCGAGGCCTCCAAGCCGCCTTGGCTTAGTGCCGTTGTGGCTCCGTCCCTGAGCTCGGCCTCGCCAAATCGCTGCGCCACGCTTTCTCGAGCTGGCCACCGCCGCAGCAATACCAAAACCGCCCGGATTTTTGCATCTCGCCTCCTCCGTGGCCACGCCGAACCGCCGCGGTCGGGTCACCTCCGCCCGAGCTGGTCCTGATTCGCGAGCTGCCACCGCTGCCATGGTCAACATGTGCTGCCTCCATGAACGCCGACGTCCACACTTCGAGTCGCCGTACTTATCGCCACGGCGCTTCAGACCGACCACGTCGCCGGTTTGTTTCGCCCCCTTCGCAACCATGCTCGGATGTGCCGCCTGTACTGCCTGCGCCTTTTTCCGCCGGGTTGGCTTCCGGTTCACCACGTCAATGTTGCCCCTGCTACTGGCTTCTATTTCAAAACCGCCAAGAGTCGCTTCACCACTTCGGCCTTACCCTTGCATCTACCGCAAGTCGCTGCCGCTGTCGCAGGCCGAGCTTTGCTCCGGTGCTTCGTCTCCAGACCCGCCTGTCGTACCAAAGGCCGCTTCACCTTGCTCTGGTTCTGTACTCAAACTGGATGATACGTACTGAATTGGTCAAAGGACAGACGGTTTATCGCGAGCAGTCGGTCTAGACTGATTTATTTGGCAGCGGTCAGGAGGGCTTTGATCTTCTGGATAATAATAATCATATCGGCTATGACCAGCGGATGCGTGTGGACAGCAACAACAAAAAAGTACTAATGAGCAGTGGCAACGGATCTGCTGTTATTGTTGTCCCTTATTAAAAAACCTACAGTAGCACACGCCCAACGCCCCGGACAAAGACATGATCGAGGCATGTGCCCACTAGCCCTGTTTGATGATGCACGCACATGCAATGGTGGTCAAAGGCCAAAAGAAAGAGAGAATAAGAAAAGTACTAGTATACATCTCATGGAAGGTCTACTACAGCAATCCAGGAGTCAGGCAATCTGATTTTTGTTGTGGTATGCGGGATAAGCATAAACGCCAAGAAAAAAGATCAGAGGCAGTACTAGTACTCCAACTGCTAGTCTGTATTTTGACTACGGGAAGACTATGGTGCAGAATACTACTCCATGAGGTTGTTAGACGCGTCCGACGATTTAAAAGATCGGACAAAGTTAACGTCCGACTATATCATCCAATGTCGGTGCCCACGATTGTCTCACAAGTAACCAGATGCTATCTTTGCTATATACTTTATCAGCATATATTAGATTGTTTGCGAACAATTACTCTGGTCTATGATATTTTTTTTTTCACAGGACCATTATCCCTTACAAAAAGGTGTTGCAAAAGGGGTGTGAGCAAATATTATTTTTTTGCACTAGCGATCATCCTGCGCAGGTTGCCACCCCCGCTATATCAACACAGCATGGTTGACTCGCCCGTCCGCACCGGCTCACGACGCCGTGGCCAGCCCGTCTGTCTGTTCCCGCGGCTGACTCGGTCGTGATTGGTTTCACCTTCACCGTGCTGATGGTCAACTCCGCGGTGGATATTTTCTGGCCTAACATATCAGGTGAAGTCCATCCAGTATATTTTATATTATATATTGCTTTCTTTAAAAGAGCAATTACTCCGGCTTGCAAAGTTATCTAATGCAGGACACTAAACCGCCATATTGGTGCAATTTTAAAGGCCGTCAGAAAATTTCCGGCTTAAAAAAGAAGGATTCCGGTTTATAATCTGGTTCAAGGGAAAGCTATCTCCCGAAAAGCTTTGAAGCTCCTAGTATCCGGTTTAAGAATCTCCAGTTCAAAAAGAATAAATCTCTCGCAAGTTTGAGTTCTCAGAAAAGATTACGGGACCAAAGAGAGTCTGTTGCAGAGCACAGCTCAAACATAGGTGCCCCTTGAGCACAGCTCACAATATCATTTGGGGGCTTCCTGTTCAAACATAGGTGTATTCACCAAAGAGAACATAGCTACTACCCTCTTGATCCGGTTATCAAGCCAATATTATCATAAGGGGCCAAAGAGAGTCTGCTGCATAACACAACTCAAACATAGGTATCCCATGAGCACAGTTCACAATATCACTTGGGGGCTATGTTCGAACCATAGTCACACCTCTTGACAGGCTTAAAGCCACCAGGGAAATCACATGGGGGCTCTGGTCGTATCCGAACCATAGCTTATACCCTCTTGATAAGCATAAGGGCATCAGGGAAATCACTTGGGGGCTTGGTCGTATCCGAACCATAGCTACACCTCTTGATAGGCATCAGGCCACCAGGGAAATCACTTGAGGGCTATGGGTTCGAATCATAGTTACACCTCTTGATAAGCATAAGGGCACTAGGAAAATCACTTGGGGGCTTGGTCGTATTCGAACCATAGCTACACCTCTTGATCGGCACAATGCTACAATTATGACTACATGGGGGCTCTGGTCGTATCCGAACCATAGCTTAAACCCTCTTGATCATATATATACATCATCATATATTGCATCATACATCATCATTACATCATCATAGCATGTATCATATGTGCATGGATATACCGGCTTATATGACAGGAATCAGTTTTCAAACCAGGTTATATTATTCAAAATCTTTAATAGCCAACACGGCTGGATTTTTATGGTTATCAATAACCAATATTATGACTGAGGTTTTCAAAGTCGCTTTAGCGCAATCCTCGTCTTATTTTATCAACAGATATGATTTATTGTACAATGGAAGGAATAGTCCCGAGTCGCTGCAGGCTTACGACCCGGCACTTGGGGGATACATTGTCCAAATTGGGATTACATAAAATACACAAGTCTCATGTCACTGCAAGCATGCACCATGACACTTGGGGGCTAATGCAAAGTCATTGTTTGCTCACTTATTGAAGACCCGACTCATCACATCGTAATGAGCCGACCCTTGGGGGCTACCAATTGCTCTTGTTAACAATTCAAGGTACATAAATTTTCATCTATTATTAAAGGATCCACTGCTCAGTTGGTAGAGCACAAAGCTCTTAACCTTATGGTCATGGGTTCAAACCCCATGATGGGGGTTACATCATATGATGATTTTATTAAAGAATATATCAAGTCCCAGCTCAATATTATCTTATTAAGCCGGCCCTTGGGGGCTACACATTGCTGCTCAAGTTTACGTGATCATATTTACAAAGTCCCTGCTTATTATTGCATAATAACCCGGCCCTTGGGGGCTACACTGGTTGAAGTTTTTCTGAGCATAAGGCAATTTCAAGTCCCAGGTTGCTGCAAGCATGACAACCTGGCACTTGGGGGCTACATATGTGGAATACTCGGTCCTGACTGGTGATTGAGATGAACAACCTGGATTTCTTCAAGCTTGTGACATTCATATTGAAGCAAGTCTTAAGCTTTGCTATGCTACCTTCTTCAGACTTGGGGGCTACAAGTGATAGGCATATAAGAGGTTTATTTTCAAGCTTGATGTTAACCACAATTATGACCCGGTGCCATCAATATTTGTAAACCGGCAATGATAAACCGGCAAGTTCAAGTCTTAAACCGGCAAAGTTCTACATTCTT
Source organism: Triticum urartu (assembly GCF_003073215.2). Lineage (NCBI taxonomy): Eukaryota > Viridiplantae > Streptophyta > Magnoliopsida > Poales > Poaceae > Triticum > Triticum urartu. The sequence continues at coordinate 600,897,461 of NC_053026.1, forward strand.
AAACCGGTTGAATATCAGATGAGTATTTCAAAGACCAATATTTTTGTTAAGCATTGGGAGCTGAGTCAAAGAAGTTATTCTTCACAATATTTCTCTATGACAAACCGATATCAACAAATTGATTATAAAGCTGGTCTATTGACTCGGATTTTATAGAAGAAGAAAGTGACAAGGACGTAAGGATAATCAAGATCAGTTTAACATGGATAAATCCAAATTAAACTGGGGGCTAATGTCGGGGATATACCCCGCGGTATGACCCGGCTGGAGTTGTAAACCGGTTGGGACTTGGTAAACCGGCGGATGGTAAACCGGCGGAGAGTTAAGACAGAGAGTCAAGACAGATGGCTAAGACAGACGGTAAACCGGCTGGTGGTAAGCCGGCAGACAGTTAAGACAGATGGCTAAGAAAGACGGTAAACCGGCGAGTGTTAAACCGGCAGAGTTAAGACAGATGGTAGCACCGGCAGGTGTTAAGTCAATCATAACCCGACAGACAATGTTAAACCGGCAGACAATGTTAAACCGGCAAACAATGTTAAACCGACAGACAATGTTAAGCCGGCAGACGTTAAGAAGCTCAGGAAGGAAAGTTAAAATAGTTTAAGTCTTAGTCCGAGATGGACTCTACATGTAACCTGCCCGTTTAACTTATATAAGGAGGGGCAGGGCTCCCCAAAGAGGGGACAAGCAAGAAGAAAGAATTTTAGGGCTAGACACAAAGAGGATAGCCGGTTTACGGTGACTCCCTCGTGATGATAATGAGACCCAGTCTCAAACAGCATGTAGGGTTGTTACCGGATGATGTGTCCCGGGGCCCGAAGCTGTCTAAATCCCTGTCTTGTGTTGCGTTTCTCGATTCCGCTCAACCCCTCTCAAGCTACCACATAGATGCGTTGGCATCACGACTAAGTCCTCACCCTAGGACATCTGCCGTGACAATTCTACAACAATATCACTGTTAAACTAGTTTCTTAAACACTAGCTATATATATGGAGCGTTTGGTTGCATTGTCGGGTGAGCTATAGCTACACTAGCCTAGCTCGGCTTTGCCAGCCTTACCGTAAGATGTGCGTTTGGATGCGTCAGTTTTGCTGGCAGTCACGTGATGGAACGTGTGTGGTCTCGTGTGGAAATTTTTTGCGCCAGGAGATTTGCTGTCGAGAGCGAGCCGAGTTGGCTTTCCTTGGCGGGTGAGTTTTTCCTGGTCTAGTGAGGCTAGCTGGCCCTTAAAAGCCAGGTTTTTTCTTCAATACCAAACACTGGTCCTTGCCTAGTGAGGCTATAACCGATTTTGCGGAGGAACCAAACGGACCCGCCACGGCAACAACAAAATCGCTCCCATGATAGATAAACAGAGGGCAACGTTATTTTCTTTTAACCAAGCGACGCTATGGGTGGTTTGCTTGCCAGTGCCAGGGTCTTTCACTAGTGGTGGCCGCTCGCAGTTGGTAACTACTCTCTCCGTTCCTAAATATTTGTCTTTCTAGATATTTCAATGACTACCACATACAGATGTATATAGACATATTTTAGAGTGTACATTCACTCATTTTGCTTCGTATGTAGTCATTTGTTGAAATTTTCAGAAAGATAAATATTTAGGAACGGAGGGAGTACATTATCATTGGCGGGTTACTGATAGATGTTTTGCACCTGTCGCTGGTTGTCACTGTAGATCTGATCTTTTTCTTTTAAGATGATATTATTTTTAAATTCATAATATATTTTAAAAATATATACGGTAGTATGTATCTTTTGATTGAAAGCCGGGGTTTACCTTATGTTGGACAAATATTACTATTCCGACTCGCACCGCGTGTGACAACCGTACATATGCTTGAGCATCGAGAAGGATCCATTCACCGGTGCACTGGACAGTACAAATGTATCACACAAACAAACAGACTTTTTATTTGATTTAGCAAAGACGCATATATGTAAATGGATACACGTGTTTATTTTTTATGGAGCAACATCAACTACTATCTCACAAGTGTTGCTGGGCATGGGCCACGTGCATGTACACCACACCGGCCGGTTCTGCTCATCTCGTCGGAGCTTTCTTATTTATTTTCGGCGCAACGTCGATCTCACTGTCTGGTGAGCTCGACTCGAGCGAGCGATCAGTTCTTTTTGCACGGCGGCGGGCAGGGATTCTCTGGAAGGGCGGCGCGTCCATCCCCACACCGGAACGTCTTCACGGGGGCCTCGTCTGCACCACGTGGCAGTTGATGCAGCCGTCGCGGCACTTGGGGCCCACGTCGTCACAGAATTGGGCCCCCGACCAGGAGTTGCAGTGGTCGCAGCACTTCAGGAAATTGTCTGCACGCACGCATGAAATCAGATCAATCTATCACCGCATCAGTTAATTATATCACATGTACGTAGGCTATAAGGCTAAGATCTTAATGCCATCACAAAGATGCAGTCAGTCGTTGTTGGCGCCCGTACAGATATATTAGCTGCAACGACGATGAGCATCGGCAACGTACGTACCGTTGGCGGCCTGTGAGTGTGAGAGGATTCCCATGACCATGACGGCCTGGAGGACGAAGATCGCCACCAGCACGTTGCTCTTCATCGTTGGTTGATCCTAAACCTGTCGAGCAAAGCTCTTCATAGTCCTGTCTGCTCGTGGAGTGATGGTTTTGTTGTGCTTGTGTCTGGCCAAAGCCACAAGCAACTCTATATATAGATGTTCCATGCCAAACTTCTGCGTCATCTATCAATTGTTATCCTGGTGGATATGTGTTTGGGACAGACCCGTTTGACTCCTGGCTTAGCTTGGCCTTCCCCTGGCTTGGACCTGTTAGGCATACATCTCCAATTCTCCATCTTCCTCCAGTGCATGCACCTATTTCTCATAATTCCCTCAAAAACAAAACACATTTCTCATAATTATTAATATTTCATATTATAATTTTTTGATTAATTTAATTCACAAATAAATCACGATGACATCGCTAAGAATATTAATCTCACACTGAAAAATAGACATACGTAATAAGCATAAAACACAAACATCTATGATAACAATAACAAGTATGGCTAACATAGATCATACCCTCTAGTTCAAAAGGACAAAGCTGTGGCGGCATAGGCTTCCGCGGGTTTCTTGTTTGAGATCTGGATGTGTCACCCATATCTTTGGTGGAGAGGTCTGTTGGAAATATGATCAAATTATTATGAAATTTAATTTGAATGAACACAAGATAAATCATGACAGCAATAGCAGAGATTACATTAATCATGCGAACTATCATAGTAGATGAACAGATCACATCTAAGGAACATACTAAAAACATCAATTCTATCACGATCTCAAACAGGATGGATAGAATCACATACGGCGCAGCGGGAGCAGCACCGTCGGCGTTGACGTTGTCGCCCATGTCGTGGAGGATGAGGTTGCCGAGGTCGGGGAAGAAGTCGTCATTCGCGAAGTCGTCGCTGCCAGTAGTCGCGCGAGTGCGCTCCCCAAAAACTTGATCGCCCCTCTTCCGTACAGGATCACGAGAGGCGGGGTTCCGGAGGCCTGCTGTCCCTTCTCCCGGTGCACGGCGAAAGGAGGGATGAAGAAGACTTGTTTGGCGGCGCAATGATCTGGAACGGTGGTGAGAAACCATACGAAGCGGCGACAACTAGGGTAGACGTCTGCCTGACTATATAGTGCGGGCCGGGTAGGTCGTGGGAGTAAACCCCACGTCCGAGTCATCACGATCCAAAAGAATCGGAAAGGGTTCAGTAATTAACGCGTCCATTAATTATTAATTAATGACTCATTAATTTTTCCCGAGCAGCAAAAATATAGACAACGTGCATAGCTCTGTAGGTCTCCTCTTCTCATGCTCATACAAGTGGTAGAAGAGCTCACCTTATAAAATGGTGCAACTCTCTCTCAACTTCCGGGCTGGGACTAAACTTTAGTCTCACTCACTCCACTCACATGTGTGCATGAATGAGCCAAGAGAAATTCAGAATTTTAGTTGGGCTTTGGCCCAAAGGCCTAGTAGCAAAATTCCAACAACCCCCCAAAGTCTCATTGTCACATCTCATCATTTAGTTTCAAAACATTGTTTATATACCGGTGCTTAGTGGAGACTGTGAAGTTGAACTTGTTGGGGAACGCAGTAATTTCAAAAAATTTCCTACGCACACGCAAGATCATGGTGAAGCATAGCAACGAAAGGGGAGAGTGTTGTCTACGTACCCACGCAGACCGACTGCGGAAGCGTTGATGCAATGTAGAGGAAGTAGTCGTACATCTTCCCGATCCGACCGATCCAAGCACCGTTACTCCGGCACCTCCGAGTTCTTAGCACACGTACAACTCGATGACGATCCCCGGGCTCCGATCCAGCAAAGCGTCGGGGAGGAGTTCCGTCAGCACGACGGCGTGGTGACGATCTTGATGTTCTACCGTCGCAGGGCTTCGCCTAAGCACCGCTACAATATGATCGAGGTGGAATATGGTGGCAGGGGGCACCGCACACGGCTAAGGAACGATCTCAAGGATCAACTTGTGTGTCTAGAGGTGCCCCCCTGCCCCCGTATATAAAGGATCCAAGGGGGAGGGGGCGGCCGGCCAGGAGGAGGGCGCAGGAGGAGTCCTACTCCTACCGGGAGTAGGACTCCCCCCAATCCTAGTTGGAATAGGATTCCCCGAGGGGGAAAGAGAGAGAGGGGGGCCGGCCACTCTCTAGTCCTAATAGGACTAGGGGAGGGGGGAGGCGCGCGGCCCACCTTGGGCTGCCCTTCTCCTTTCCACTAAAGCCACTAAGGCCCATATGGCTCCCGGGGGGTTCCGGTAACCTCCCGGTACTCCGGTAAAATCCCGATTTCACCCGGAACACTTCCGATATCCAAATATAGGCTTCCAATATATCAATCTTTATGTCTCGACCATTTTGAGACTCCTCGTCATGTCCGTGATCACATCCGGGACTCCGAACAACCTTCGGTACATCAAAATGCATAAACTCATAATATAACTGTCATCGTAACCTTAAGCGTGCGGACCCTACGGGTTCGAGAACAATGTAGACATGACCGAGACACGTCTCCGGTCAATAACCAATAGCGGGACCTGGATGCCCATATTGGCTCCTACATATTCTACGAAGATCTTTATCGGTCAGACCGCATAACAACATACGTTGTTCCCTTTGTCACCGGAATGTTACTTTGCCGAGATTCGATCGTCGGTATCCAATACCTAGTTCAATCTCGTTACCGGCAAGTCTCTTTACTCGTTCCGTAATACATCATCTCACAACTAACATCTTAGTTACAATGCTTGCAAGGCTTATGTTGATGTGCATTACCGAGAGGGCCCAGAGATACCTCTCCGACAATCGGAGTGACAAATTCTAATCTCGAAATACGCCAACCCAACATGTACCTTTGGAGACACCTGTATTGCTCCTTTATAATCACCCAGTTACGTTGTGACGTTTGGTAGCACCCAAAGTGTTCCTCCGGCAAATGGGAGTTGCATAATCTCATAGTCATAGGAACATGTATAAGTCATGAAGAAGGCAATAGCAACATACTAAACGATCGGGTGCTAAGCTAATGGAATGGGTCATGTCAATTAGATCATTCAACTAATGACGTGACCTCGTTAATCAAATAACAACACTTTGTTCATGGTTAGGAAACATAACCATCTTTGATTAACGAGCTAGTCAAGTAGAGGCATACTAGTGACACTCTGTTTGTCTATGTATTCACACATGTATTATGTTTCCGGTTAATACAATTCTAGCATGAATAATAAACATTTATCATGATATAAGGAAATAAATAATAACTTTATTATTGCCTCTAGGGCATATTTCCTTCAGTCTCCCACTTGCACTAGAGTCAATAATCTAGATTATACAGTAATGATTCTAACACCCATGGAGCCTTGGTGCTGATCATGTTTTGCTCGTGGAAGAGGCTTAGTCAACGGATCTGCAACATTCAGATCCGTATGTATCTTGCAAATCTCTATGTCTCCCACCTGGACTAGATCCCGGATGGAATTGAAGCGTCTCTTGATGTGCTTGGTTCTCTTGTGAAATCTGGATTCCTTTGCCAAGGCAATTGCACCAGTATTGTCACAAAAGATTTTCATTGGACCCGATGCACCAGGTATGACACCTAGATCGGATATGAACTCCTTCATCCAGACTCCTTCGTTCGCTGCTTCCGAAGCAGCTATGTACTCCGCTTCATATGTAGATCCCGCTACGATGCTTTGTTTAGAACTGCTCCAACTGACAGCTCCACCGTTTAATGTAAACACGTATCCGGTTTGCGATTTAGAATCGTCCGGATCAGTGTCAAAGCTCGCATCAACGTAACCTTTTACGATGAGCTCTTTGTCACCTCCATATACGAGAAACATATCCTTAGTCCTTTTCAGGTATTTCAGGATGTTCTTGACCGCTGTCCAGTGATCCACTCCTGGATTACTTTGGTACCTCCCTGCTAAACTTATAGCAAGGCACACATTAGGTCTGGTACACAACATTGCATACATGATAGAGCCTATGGCTGAAGCATAGGGAACATCTTTCATTTTCTCTCTATCTTCTGCAGTGGTCGGGCATTGAGTCTGACTCAACTTCACACCTTGTAACACAGGCAAGAACCCTTTCTTTGCTTGATCCATTTTGAACTTCTTCAAAATCTTGTCAAGGTATGTGCTTTATGAAAGTCCAATTAAGCGTCTTGATCTATCTCTATAGATCTTTATGCCTAATATGTAAGCAGCTTCACCGAGGTCTTTCATTGAAAAACTCTTATTCAAGTATCCCTTTATGCTATCCAGAAATTCTATATCATTTCCAATTAGTAATATGTCATCCACATATAATATCAGAAATGCTACAGAGCTCCCACTCACTTTCTTGTAAATACAGCCTTCTCCGAAAGACTGTATAAAACCAAATGCTTTGATCAAACTATCAAAGCGTTTATTCCAACTCCGAGAGGCTTGCACCAGTCCATAAATGGATCGCTGGAGCTTGCACACTTTGTTAGCTCCCTTTGGATCGACAAAACCTTCTGGTTGCATCATATACAACTCTTCTTCTAGAAATCCATTCAGGAATGCAGTTTTGACATCCATTTGCCAAATTTCATAATCATAAAATGCGGCAATTGCTAACATGATTCGGACAGACTTAAGCATCGCTACGGGTGAGAAGGTCTCATCGTAGTCAACCCCTTGAACTTGTCGAAAACCTTTTGCAACAAGTCGAGCTTTGTAGACAGTAACATTACCGTCAGCGTCAGTCTTCTTCTTGAAGATCCATTTATTCTCAATCGCTTGCCGATCATCGGGCAAGTCAACCAAAGTCCATACTTTGTTCTCATACATGGATCCCATCTCAGATTTCATGGCTTCAAGCCATTTTGCGGAATCTGGGCTCACCATCGCTTCTTCATAGTTCGTAGGTTCATCATGATCTAGTAGCATGACTTCCAGAACAGGATTACCGTACCACTCTGGCGCGGATCTCACTCTGGTTGATCTACGAGGTTCAGTAGTATCTTGATCTGAAGTTTCATGATCATTATCATTAGCTTCCTCACTAACTGGTGTAGGTGTCACTGAAACAGTTTTCTGTGATGTACTACTTTCCAGTAAGGGAGCAGGTACAGTTACCTCGTCAAGTTCTACTTTCCTCCCACTCACTTCCTTCGAGAGAAACTCCTTCTCTAGAAAGTTTCCGAATTTAGCAACAAAAGTCTTGCCTTCGGATCTGTGATAGAAGGTGTATCCAATAGTTTCCTTTGGATATCCTATGAAGACACATTTCTCCGATTTGGGTTCGAGCTTATCAGGTTGAAGCTTTTTCACATAAGCATCGCAGCCCCAAACTTTCAGAAACGACAACTTTGGTTTCTTGCCAAACCACAGTTCATAAGGCGTCGTCTCAACGGATTTTGATGGTGCCCTATTTAACGTGAATGCGGCCGTCTCTAGAGCGTATCCCCGAAAACGATAGCGGTAAATCAGTAAGAGACATCATAGATCGCACCATATCTAGTAAAGTACGATTACGACGTTCGGACACACCATTACGCTGTGGTGTTCCGGGTGGCGTGAGTTGCGAAACTATTCCACAATTTTTCAAATGTACACCAAACTCGTAACTCAAATATTCTCCTCCACGATCAGATCGTAGAAACTTTATTTTCTTGTTACGATGATTTTCAACTTCACTCTGAAATTCTTTGAACTTTTCAAATGTTTCAGACTTGTGTTTTATTAAGTAGATATACCCATATCTGCTTAAGTCATCTGTGAAGGTGAGAAAATAACGATATCCGTCACGAGCCTCAATATTCATCGGACCACATACATCTGTATGTACGATTTTCAACAAATCTGTTGCTCTTTCCATAGTACCAGAGAACGGTGTTTTAGTCATCTTGCCCATGAGGCACGGTTCGCAAGTACCAAGTGATTCATAATCAAGTGGTTCCAAAAGTCCATCAGTATGGAGTTTCTTCATGCGCTTTACACCGATATGACCTAAACGGCAGTGCTACAAATAAGTTGCACTATCATTATCAACTCTGCATCTTTTGGCTTCAACATTATGAATATGTGTATTACTACTATCGAGATAAGAATAGACCACTCTTCAAGGGTGCATGACCATAAAAGATATTACTCATATAAATAGAACAACCATTATTCTCTGATTTAAATGAATAACCGTCTCGCATTAAACAAGATCCAGATATAATGTTCATGCTCAACGCTGGCACCAAATAACAATTATTTAGGTCTAATACTAATCCCGAAGGTAGATGTAGAGGTAGCGTGCCGACCGCGATCACATCGACTTTGGAACCGTTTCCCACGCGCATCGTCACCTCGTCTTTAGCCAATCTTCGCTTAATCCGTAGTCCCTGTTTCGAGTTGCAAATATTAGCAACAGAACCAGTATCAAATACCCAGGTGCTACTGCGAGCATTGGTAAGGTACACATCAATAACATGTATATCACATATACCTTTGTTCACCTTGCCATCCTTCTTATCCGCCAAATACTTGGGGCAGTTCCGCTTCCAGTGACCAGTCTGCTTGCAGTAGAAGCACTCAGTTTCAGGCTTAGATCCAGACTTGGGTTTCTTCTCTTGAGCAGCAACTTGCTTGCCGTTCTTCTTGAAGTTCCCCTTCTTCTTCCCTTTGCCCTTTTTCTTGAAACTAGTGGTCTTATTGACCATCAACACTTGATGCTCCTTCTTGATTTCTACCTCCGCAGCTTTCAGCATTGCGAAGAGCTCGGGAATAGTCTTGTTCATCCCTTGCATATTATAGTTCATCACGAAGCTCTTGTAGCTTGGTGGTAGTGATTGGAGAATTCTGTCAATGACGCAATCATCTGGAAGATTAACTCCCAATTGAATCAAGTGATTATTATACCCAGACATTTTGAGTATATGCTCACTGACAGAACTGTTCTCCTCCATCTTGTAGCTATAGAACTTATTGGAGACTTCATATCTCTCAATCCGGGCATTTGCTTGAAATATTAACTTCAACTCCTGGAACATCTCATATGCTCCATGACGTTCAAAACGTCGTTGAAGTCCCGATTCTAAGCCGTAAAGCATGGCACACTGAACTATCGAGTAGTCATCAGCTTTGCTCTGCCAGACGTTCATAACATCTGGTGTTGCTCCAGCAGCAGGCCTGGCACCCAGCGGTGCTTCCAGGACGTAATTCTTCTGTGCAGCAATGAGGATAATCCTCAAGTTACGGACCCAGTCCATGTAATTGCTACCATCATATTTCAACTTTGCTTTCTCAAGGAACGCATTAAAATTCAACGGAACAACAGCACGAGCCATCTATCTACATTCAACATAAACAAGCAAGATACTATCAGGGACTAAGTTCATGATAAATTTAAGTTCAATTAATCTATTACTTAAGAACTCCCACTTAGATAGACATCCCTCTAATCCTCTAAGTGATCACGTGATCCAAATCAACTAAACCATGTCTGATCATCACGTGAGATAGAGTAGTTTCATTGGTGAACATCACTATGTTGATCATATCTACTATATGATTCACGCTCGACCTTTCGGTCTCCGTGTTCCGAGGCCATATCTGTATATGCTTGGCTCGTCAAGTATAACCTGAGTATTCTGCGTGTGCAACTGTTTTGCACCCGTTGTATTTGAACATAGAGCCTATCACACCCGATCATCACGTGGTGTCTCAGCACGAAGAACTTTCACAACGGTGCATACTCAGGGAGAACACTTGTTGATAATTTAGTGAGAGATCATCTTATAATGCTACCGTCAATCAAAGCAAGATAAGATGCATAAAAGATAAACATCACATGCAATCAATATAAGTGATATGATATGGCCATCATCATCTTGTGCCTGTGATCTCCATCTCCGAAGCACCGTCATGATCACCATCGTCACCGGCGCGACACCTTGATCTCCATCATAGCATCGTTGTCATCTCGCCAATCTTATGCTTCTACGACTATCACTACCGCTTAGTAATAAAGTAAAGCATTACATCGTGATTGCATTGCATACAATAAAGCGACAACCATATGGCTCCTGCCAGTTGCCGATAACTCGGTTACAAAACATGATCATCTCATACAATAAAAATCATGTCTTGGCCATATCACATCACAACATGCCCTACAAAAACAAGTTAGACGTCCTCTACTTTGTTGTTGCAAGTTTTACGTGGCTGCTACGGGCTTAAGTAAGAACCAATCTCACCTACGCATCAAAACCACAACGATAGTTTGTCAAATAGACTCCGTTTTAACCTTCGCAAGGACCGGGCGTAGCCACACTCGGTTCAACTAAAGTTGGAGAGACAGTCGCCCGCAAGCCACCTATGTGCAAAGCACGTCGGGAGAACCGGTCTCGCGTAAGCGTACGCGTAATGTTGGTCCGGGTCGTCTCGTCCAACAATACCGCCGAACCAAAGTATGAAATGCTGGTAGGCAGTATGACTTATATCGCCCACAACTCACTTGTGTTCTACTCGTGCAAATAACATCAAACCATAAAACCTAGGCTCTGATGCCACTGTTGGGGAACGCAGTAATTTCAAAAAATTTCCTACGCACACGCAAGATCATGGTGAAGCATAGCAACGAGAGGGGAGAGTGTTGTCTACGTACCCATGCAGACCGACTGCGGAAGCATTGATGCAATGTAGAGGAAGTAGTCGTACGTCTTCCCGATCCGACCGATCCAAGCACCGTTACTCCGGCACCTCCGAGTTCTTAGCACACGTACAGCTCGATGACGATCCTCGGGCTCCGATCCAGCAAAGCGTCGGGGAGGAGTTCCGTCAGCACGACGGCGTGGTGACGATCTTGATGTTCTATCGTCGCAGGGCTTCGCCTAAGCACCGCTACAATATGATCGAGGTGGAATATGGTGGCAGGGGGCACCGCACACGGCTAAGGAACGATCTCAAGGATCAACTTGTGTGTCTAGAGGTGCCCCCCTGCCCCCGTATATAAAGGATCCAAGGGGGAGGGGGCGGCCGGCCAGGAGGAGGGCGCAGGAGGAGTCCTACTCCTACCGGGAGTAGGACTCCCCCCAATCCTAGTTGGAATAGGATTCCCCGAGGGGGAAAGAGAGAGAGGGGGGCCGGCCACCTCTCCTTGTCCTAATAGGACTAGGGGAGGGGGGAGGCGCGCGGCCCACCTTGGGCTGCCCCTTTCTCCTTTCCACTAAAGCCCACTAAGGCCCATATAGCTCCCGGGGGGTTCCGGTAACCTCCCGGTACTCCGGTAAAATCTCGATTTCACCCGGAACACTTCCGATATCCAAACATAGGCTTCCAATATATCAATCTTTATGTCTCGACCATTTCGAGACTCCTCGTCATGTCCGTGCACATCCGGGACTCCGAACTAACTTCGGTACATCAAAATGCATAAACTCATAATAACTGTCATCGTAACGTTAAGCGTGCGGACCCTACGGTTCGAGAACAATGCAGACATGACTGAGACACATCTCCGGTCAATAACCAATAGCGGGACCTGGATGCCCATATTGGCTCCTACATATTCTACGAAGATCTTTATCGGTCAGACCGCATAACAACATACGTTGTTCCCTTTGTCATCGGTATGTTACTTGCCCGAGATTCGATCGTCGGTATCCAATACCTAGTTCAATCTCGTTACCGGCAAGTCTCTTTACTCGTTCCGTAATACATCATCTCACAACTAACATATTAGTTGTAATGCTTGCAAGGCTTATGTGATGTGCATTACCGAGAGGGCCCAGAGATACCTCTCCGACAATCGGAGTGACAAATTCTAATCTCGAAATACGCCAACCCAACATGTACCTTTGGAGACACCTGTAATGCTCCTTTATAATCACCCAGTTACGTTGTGACGTTTGGTAGCACCCAAAGTGTTCCTCCGGCAAACGGGAGTTGCACAATCTCATAGTCATAGGAACATGTATAAGTCATGAAGAAAGCAATAGCAACATACTAAACGATCGGGTGCTAAGCTAATGGAATGGGTCATGTCAATTAGATCATTCAACTAATGATGTGACCTCGTTAATCAAATAACAACACTTTGTTCATGGTTAGGAAACATAACCATCTTTGATTAACGAGCTAGTCAAGTAGAGGCATACTAGTGACACTCTGTTTGTCTATGTATTCACACATGTATTATGTTTCCGGTTAATACAATTCTAGCATGAATAATAAACATTTATCATGATATAAGGAAATAAATAGCCTCTAGGGCATATTTCCTTCAGAACTTCCACTTAGATTTTTATGCTACACTAGATCACAACTTGAATAGTGGACTATGCCTTGAACTACAAGTTATCCGCGAAACTAGTTTCACACAAATTCTTGACCGATACTGGGCTGCCGCAAGGCTTCACCGCAGGTGGAGCATATATGTCATACTCCAGGGCCTTTCATGAATTTATTAGAGAACACCCAATTCTCATAGACTGCGACGTTAACAGTCAAATTTATATAGGTGTGTTTCTCAGGAGATGCTCTGCAGGACAACAGATCTCTGCTTACTCAAATAAGCCACTTGGAACACATTAAGATAAATACCAACCTGCCATGCAGATCATGAGAGTATTGCATCTTCATGGAGTGGGATAATTAAAATAGGGATACTCTCCTCTCAGCTGACCAACAGCTTGTCTCCCACTTCTACTTCACGGGATCTTCGATCACATAGAGTGGGTTACCACTATGGACAACTCATGCGGTGGGTCTCAAGCCCATCTTCATCGATGCATTATCTATAACGTTACGTGATAGACCCTTTGTGAAGGGATCTGCCAAGTTTTTCGACGTTTGGATATAATCCAACGTAATAACTCCGGAGTTCCTCAAATTTCTGACAGATTTTAGTCCCTCTTCACATGTCTTGAGGACTTCATATTGTCCTTAGAACGGTTTATCTTGACGATCACAGTTTGATTATCACAGTTCATCAGGATAGGGGTATTGGTTTTTCAACCATAGATAAGTCCATCAAGAGCTCACGAAGCCACTCTGCTTCAACAGTGGCAGTGTCTAATACTGTGAGTTCTGCTTCCATAGTTGACCTCGTTAAGATGGTCTGCTTGCAAGACTTTCAGGAATCAGCGCCACCACCAAGTGTAAAAACATAACCACTTGTGGCTTTAATCTCATCAGTATCAGATATCCAGTTTGAGTCACTATAACCCTCCAGTACCTTTGGATACCCAGTGTAGTGAATCACATAGCTCGCAGTACCTTTCAAATAGCGCATAACTCTCTCAAGCGCATGCCAATGATCATCTCCCGGTTTTGACACAAACCGACTCAGCTTGCTTACAGCAAAAGAGATGTCAGGCCTCATGGCACTCGCCAAATACATAAGCGAGCCAATAATATGAGAATACCTCAGTTGATTTCTAGCAATCCGTCGATTCATTCGAAGCAACACACTAGCATCATATGGAGTTGGAGAAGGCGTGCAGTCACTATACCCAAAACGACTCAAGATCTTTTCCACATAATGAGACTAAAGCAGTGTGATCCCACCATTTTCATCTCTTAACATCTTGATGTTTAAGATAACATCAACTACTCCTAGATCCTTCATCTCAAAGCAACGAGATAATAAATCCTTAACCTCCTTGATTAAATCAAGGTTGGTTCCACAGATCAGCATGTCATCGACATACAGACAAAGAATAACTCCTTTGCCCCCACCATGGCGATAGTACACGCACTTGTCACCGCCATTTACTACAAAGCCGGCAGCGGTTAATGTTCTTTCGAACTTCTCATGCCACTCCTTATGAGCTTGTTTAAGGCCATATAAAGACTTTAATAATTTGCACACCTTTCCTTCCTGACCAGGTACTACAAAACCATCTGGTTGATCCATAGAAATTTCCTCCTTCAACTCTCCATTGAGGAAAACCGTCTTAACGTCCACTTGATGAACAAGAAGACCATGTGAGGCAGCCAGTGATAGTAGCACCCGAATTGTGGTTGGTCTAGCCACGGGTGAGTAAGTATCAAAGAAGTCTTCACCTTCTTTCTGGGTATAACCCTTAGCCACAAGCCGTGCCTTGTACTTTTCAATCGTACCATCAGGTCTAAGCTTCTTCTTGAACACCCACTTACATCCTACAGGTTTGCACCCATAAGGACGGTCAGTGATCTTCCAGGTTCCGTTAGCTAAGATGAAATCCATCTCGCTACGAACAGCTTCCTTCCAGTAGTCAGCATCAGGAGATGCACATGCTTCTAAAATAGTCCTGGGTGTGTCATCCACGAGGTACACAATGAAATCATAACCAAAGGACTTTGCAGTCCTCTATCTCTTACTCCTCACAGGAGTTCCATTGTCACCCTCAACAGGATTCTCGACGTGTTCCATCGCAATGGTGGGTTCAGGAATTACAGCGAATTCCTCACTAGATGGAGTAGGTATCTCCTGGTTTGATGAACTCGACATATCCTTCATCGAAAATATGTCCTCAAAGAAAGTCACATCATTCGACTCCATAATCGTTCCAACATGCATGTCGGATACCTCAGATTTTATTATCAAAAATCTATAGCCAACTCTATGAAAAGCATAGCCCAGAAGAACACAATCCATGGTTTTTGGTCCAAGCTTGCGCTTCTTGGGAATTGGTATATTGACTTTCGCCAAACAACCCCAAGTACGTAGGTAAGAGAGTTTCAATCTTTTCCTTTCTCATTCCTCAAATGGAATCATGGTCTTATGCTTTGTGGGAACTCGGTTTAGGACATGACACGCAATCATTAGCGCCTCCCCCACCATTCCTTAGAAAGACCCGATGTGTCTAACATGGTGTTAACCATATCAGTTAGAGTTTGATTCTTTCTTTCGGCTACCCCATTTGACTGAGGTGAGTAGGGAGGCGTCCTCTCATGGATTACACCATGTTCCGCACAAAATAGATCAAATTCGTTGGAAAAATACTCTCCACCACGATCGGACCTAAGCCGTTTAATTTTTCGATCAAGTTGGTTCTCTGCCTCAGCTTTATAGTTTTTGAAGAAAGTTAAAGGCTCATCTTTTGATTTCAAAAGATACACGTAACAATATCTAGTGGAGTCATCAATCAACGTCAGGAAGTATCTCTTTCCACCTTTTATCAACACGCCATTCATCTCACAAAGATCAGAATGTATCAGCTCTAGTGGCGCCAAGTCTCTTGCCTCTGCAGTCTTATGGGACTTGCGAGGTTGCTTAGCTTGCACACATACTTGGCACTTAGAGCCTTTGACAGTAGAGATTTTCGGAATTAAATTCATATTGGCTAGCCGCGTCATGCAACCAAAATTAATATGACAAAGTCGTGAATGCCAAATATCAGACTCATTATTGTGGCAAATATTATTAATAACTTTAGTGTAAATATCTGACAAAGACAGGCGAGGCGGAACAA
Source organism: Triticum urartu (assembly GCF_003073215.2). Lineage (NCBI taxonomy): Eukaryota > Viridiplantae > Streptophyta > Magnoliopsida > Poales > Poaceae > Triticum > Triticum urartu. The sequence goes on from NC_053026.1 coordinate 600,913,437, forward strand.
GCCTCCGCTCTCATAGCCTTTTCCAACAAATTGTCCATACTTAGAAATTACAACTTTATTGGATTCGAAAACCAACTTAAAATCATCTCCATATAAACGGAAACCGCTAACGAGATTTTTATTGATGGACGGCACATGATGAACGTTCTTCAGCCGCATGGTCTTCCCAGAAGTAAACTTCAGATCGACCGTACCAACACCTCGAACGATGGCATGTGACCCGTTCCCCATCAGCACGAAAGAAGTCCCTGTGACCTGGTAAGAAGAAAACATGGAGGCATCAACACAAACATGTACATTGGCACCGGTGTCAATTAACCAATCAGGAGATTGAAATACTGAAAGGATGATAGGAAGAATACCGTACCCAGAATCCTTCATATCAGTATCACCGATGACAACATTAGCGGACTTGCCGCTCTTCTCATGTTCGCGCTCCTCAAAGCGGTTAGGACACTTCGGAGCCCAGTGATTAGGATCACCGCAGACATGGCAAAGTCCCTTCCCTTTCTTATGCGAATTCTTCTTGAAGTTGGTAGAATGTGACGGCTTGTTCTTTGTATCAAACTTGCCTTTGCCCTGAGTTTTGTTCTTGTTGTTTTTGAACTTGTTGGGCTGGAAGTTCTTCTTCTGTACCATGTGGGCACTAGAAGCTCCCTCAGCAACTTGAGCACGTGTGTCCTTTGCTCTCGCCTTCTCTTCAACATCAAGAGTATCAATGAGATCCGCAACGGAAAACTCTTGTCTCTTGTATTTCAGGAAAGTAGCAAAATTATTCCACGAAGGTGGAAGCTTGGCGATGATGCCTCCGGCAACAAATTTGTCCGGTAACACACACTTGAAGTACTCAAGTTCTTTTGTGAGTGACTGTATCTCATGAGCCCGCTGTACAACAAAGCGCTTATCAGTCATCTTGTAGTCATAAACTTGGCCTCGAGCGCAACCCACATGTTCTTGCCGTTTTCAAACGACATATACGGATCCATAATGGAATCATCCAGAACACTCCGAATGAACACAAGATAAATCATGACAGCAATAGCAGAGATTAAACTAATCATGCGAACTATCATAGTAGATGAACAAATCACATCTAGGGCACATACTAGAAACATGAATTCTATCACGATCTCAAACAGGAAGGATAGAATCACATACGGTACAGCGGTAGCAGCACCGCCGGCGTTGACGTTGTCTCCCATGTCGTCGAGGATGAGGTTGCCGAGGTCGGGGAAGAAGTCGTCGTTCGCGAAGTCGTCGCTGCCAGCAGTCGCGCGAGTGCGCTCCCCAAAAACATAGACAACGTGCATAGCTCTGTCCTCGGCTCAGCTCAATCCCGCAACCCGCGACGCAGCGTGGCGAGCGAGGAGGAGGAGCGCGCGTGTAGGTCTCCTCTTCTCATACTCATACAAGTGGTAGAAGCGCTCACCTTATAAAGAGGTGCAACTCTCTCTCAACTTTCGAGGTGAGACTAAACTTTAGTCTCACTCACTCCACTCACAAGTGTGCATGAATGGGCCAAGAGAATTTCAGAATTTTAGTTGGGCTTTGGGCCAAAGGCCTAGTAGCAAAATTCCAACATGGTCGAGGAAGTAGTTGAAGTTGTGGACGTAGACAAACAGTAACGAGTAGTCATGCCGAGACGCTCTTCAAAAACTTTATCCCTCTAGAGGATCACAAAGAGCGGGTTTCGGAGACCTGCTCTCCCAAACAGTCATACACGCGTCGTCGGGAAGGAGGCAGCCGGATGCCGTCCTTGTGGATAGGAGTTCGGGATAAACTTGCTTGATTTCTCACATACCTTAGTCTTGTGTCTTTTCCTTGACTTGGACTTGTTAGGCATACATCTTCAGTTCTCCATCTTCCAAGCCCCGTGCATGCACCCATTTTCTCATAATTATTATTGGGTATGTCATAAATTAGAAGGAAAGTATGCTTTGTCGTGCTATTTTATTTTTATCAGTGTGCATGGGTTTTCTTTTCTCGTTACATTTGTTAATAATGTCAGCTTCCACTTAATAGACCAATGAACGAAAATACAATCCATGATACACCGATAACTTATTATCTAAGGAAAATGCAGTTCTGTTGTCACAAATCAAAATTTATTTCATACATAACAGAAGAGGTAACATAATAACTTGAAGGAAATAAAAATTTGCCATGCACTTCTTTTTTGAAAGGGGGGGGGGGGTGGGCTCTTCATCATCATGAAGCACACAGCTAAATTTATTAAAAGTGATTTGATTATTTCAAAATGCTAAAATACAAAGTGGAAAGACCAACCGGTCGGAAAAGAAGATTATCTTAACCACATAATCTAATAATGACACGCCAACCAAACAGATTGAATACGCGTGAGCAGCCATCGCCAGACGGTTGCACCCAAAGGCCATGTGCTCCGGAGCGTCCCTACGCTGAAGTGATGACCACACACACACACACACACACACACACACACATATATATATATATGTCGCCCGGATGATAACCTACAAAAAAGTTTACAAAAGATGGCCCGTTAAAAGCACAATCATTTTGGCAGTTTCAAATTGCTCAAAGTAAGGCACAAACCCCTACATATATATGACCCTAAACTTTGGATTGATACCAACTACCAAGTTACCAAAAAAATTTGGGATACTTATTGGGGCCGGGGTGACAAGTTGTAGTGTGCCAGATCAAAGCAACAAAAAGGGTAGGAAATGAAAAGATGTATAATTGTTTTCTCTTGATCACAAAACAACATTTTTTGCATGCAACCGTCGAACTGCTTTAAGATCCGCAAACTTGTTTGGTCTTAAGGCCTTTGATTACTATAGTGCGGGGTCCATCCATGCATGCTTTTGGTGGCTTTTGCCAGAATTACATGCCCCATCCACCCCACCTCACATGCCTTTTCATTTCATCTTCAAATTTGAATCTACTTTATCTTTTGAATCAAATGTCCAAGTTAAGTTTCGTTTGCATATTTGTGTTCGTTGCGACGAGAACTTTCAAACAAGACCGGCCTTGAATATATTTTGACAACTTCTAAAAAAATCCAAGGTTTAAATATTCAGATAGTAGTTATATTAAAAAAATTACCAAGTTTTTGCTTTTAGAGTTCTAGGTTTTTGATTTGGGGCCTAGGGTTTAGGGCTGGGGGCTTACAATTTAGTTTTAGAAACTTAGGGTTTATGGTTTGTGTTTAAGTTTTAGTTTTGAAACTTGGTGAATTTATCATTCGTTCTTATCATGTTTGGGTAGTTGAAACTTGGTGAAGTTTCAAGCACTTGTCCAAACTTGTTCAAGAGTGGTCTTGTTCCAAATCCCTTGTCACAACTAACACGAATGTGCAAAAGAAATACAAATTGGATTTTGGATCCAAAAATACAATAAAATTAAAATTTCTAGTCAAGAGAAAAGGCATGGGAGGTGAGGTGGGTGAACCGTTCTATCTCTGCCAAAACATGTCTCGTGCAGGAATTCACGGGGGATTAAGCTTCAAACACATGCAAAGGTCTAAACACATGCATGTGACCAGTCCACTTTACCGATCACGGCGCAATCATGTGGCCCGGAATCCATGTGTCCTAGCCTTTGCGTGCCACGAATCGTCGTCCACCGAGAAGGAACCGTTCATCGCTGCACTGGACTAGTACAAACGTCAACCTTATGTATTTCGGTGCAGAGCCGGAGTTTATCCTTACGTGGGAAAAGTTGGAAAAAAATAATTATTCCGACTCACACCGAGTGTGGCAACTATACATACATGCTTGAGCACCGAGAAGGTTCCGTTCACCGCTGCGCACTGAAGAGCACAAATATTTCGCACAAATAAACTGATTTTTATTTGGTTAAGCAGAGACGCATATATAAACTAATGCCCGTGTTTATTTATTTAATTTAAAGCTACATCAACTATATTATCTCTCAAAGGAAAGAGAACGCTAAGCGTGGCTCTGCTCATCTCACCGGAGCCTTTTTATTTTATATTTTGGGCGCAACATCGATCTCGTCAGTGTCTGAGGGAGCTGGAGCGATCAGTGCTTTTTGCACGGCGGCGGGCAGGGCGTGGGCGTGCCCTGCCCGTCGAAGACGGGGCGTCCATCTCCACACCGGAACGTCTTCACGGGCCTCATCTGCACCCCCTGGCAGTTGGCGCAGCCGTGGCGGCACCTGGGGCCGACGTCGTCATAGAACTGGTACCCCGACCAGGAGTCGCACTTGTCGCAGCACTTGGGGAAGTTATCTGCACGCATGCACGCAATCAAATCTCAATCCGTCGCCTTACAAGACGTCGTCATCTTGCATGCTAACTGGATTCACATCAGCTAATTATCACATGTATGTACCTCCTCCGTAAATTAATATAAAAGCATTTAAATCATTAAAGTAGTTATCATGCAAGATGAACACTCTTATATTAATTTACAGAGGGAGTACAGTATAAGCTAAGATCTTAGCGCCATCGATGACAAAGATGCAATCAGACGTTGTTGCGGCCGGGACAGAACTGGAACGTACGTACCGTTAGCGGCGGCCTGTGAGAGGATTCCCATGACCATGACGGCGTGGAGGATTAGGATCGCCACCAGCGTGCTGCTCTTCATCCTTGGTTGGTCCTAAACTTGCTCTTCCCACTCCTGTCGATCTGCTCGTGGGATGATGGTTCTGTGCTGTGCTTGTGTCTGGCCAAAGCTACAAGCAACTCTCTCTATATATAGCTTGCCAATTTTCTGCGTCATCTGTATACCAAAATTGTTCCGCGCGAGACAGATACGTAAATTGGGACGGACAGTAAGCATCAGCAGCGAACGTACCGTCGACGGCCTGTGAGTGTGAGAGGATTCCCATGACCATGACGGCGTGGAGGATTAGGATCGCCACCAGCGTGCTGCTCTTCATCCTTGGTTGGTCCTAAACTTGCTCTTCCCACTCCTGTCGATCTGCTCGTGGGATGATGGTTTTGTACTGTGCTTGTGTCTGGCCAAAGCTACAAACAACTCTCTCTATATATAGCTTGCCAATTTTCTGCGTCATCTGTATACCAAAATTGTTCCGCGCGAGACAGATACGTAAATTGGGACGGACGGTAAGCATCAGCAGCGAACGTACCGTCGACGGCCTGTGAGTGTGAGAGGATTCCCATGACCATGACGGCGTGGAGGATTAGGATCGCCACCAGCGTGCTGCTCTTCATCCTTGGTTGGTCCTAAACTTGCTCTTCCCACTCCTGTCGATCTGCTCGTGAGATGATGGTTTTGTGCTGTGCTTGTGTCTGGCCAAAGCTACAAGCAACTCTCTCTATATATAGCTTGCCAATTTTCTGCGTCATCTGTATACCAAAATTGTTCCGCGCGAGACAGATACGTAAATTGGGACGGACGGTAAGCATCAACAGCGAACGTACCGTCGACGGCCTGTGAGTGTGAGAGGATTCCCATGACCATGACGGCGTGGAGGATTAGGATCGCCACCAGTGTGCTGCTCTTCATCCTTGGTTGGTCCTAAACTTGGTCTTCCCACTCCTGTCGATCTGCTCGTGGGATGATGGTTTTGTGCTGTGCTTGTGTCTGGCCAAAGCTACAAGCAACTCTCTCTATATATAGCTTGCCAATTTTCTGCGTCATCTGTATACCAAAATTGTTCCGCGCGAGACAGATACGTAAATTGGGACGGACGGTAAGCACCAGCAGCGAACGTACCGTCGACGGCCTGTGAGTGTGAGAGGATTCCCATGACCATGACGGCGTGGAGGAGTAGGATCGCCACCAGCGTGCTGCTCTTCATCCTTGGTTGGTCCTAAACTTGCTCTTCCCACTCCTGTCGATCTGCTCGTGGGATGATGGTTTTGTGCTGTGCTTGTGTCTGGCCAAAGCTACAAGCAACTCTCTATATATAGCTTGCCAATTTTCTGCGTCATCTGTATACCAAAATTGTTTCGCGCGAGACAGATACGTAAATTGGGACGGACGGTAAGCATCAGCAGCGAACGCACCGTCGACGGCCTGTGAGTGTGAGAGGATTCCCATGACCATGACGGCATGGAGGATTAGGATCGCCACCAGCGTGCTGCTCTTCATCCTTGGTTGGTCCTAAACTTGCTCTTCCCACTCCTGTCGATCTGCTCGTGGGATGATGGTTTTGTGCTGTGCTTGTGTCTGGCCAAAGCTACAAGCAACTCTCTCTATATATGGCTTGCCAATTTTCTGCGTCATCTATCAATGGTGGATAGGTGTTTGGGATAAACTTGTTTGACTCCCGGCTTAGCTTGGACCTGTTAGGCATCAGGACACTACAAGACCACAGAGATGGACTCCCAGACAGCTGCTTCCGGTGAATTACCTCGACAGTCCACAGAGATGGGCTACCAGTGAATTATCACGAGTCCACAGAGATGGACTACCAGTGTTCAGTGTGTTATCACGACAGTCCATAGAGATGACTCCCGGTGAATTATCACGACAACCCACAGAGATGGACTCCCAGACGGCTGCTTCCAGTGACAGATCAGAACACAGAACAAGAGTACAACGAAAAACAATGATGGATAACGAGCGAACTCAACTCATACCCCATCATGGCCAACGCCTTGGCGTCAAGCCCGCCTTTACTGTACACAATTCATGACTAATCCTCCACTTGCCACATACATAAACCAGACTCTTTTGCACGGCACTGCTACATACATACATACATCCATGAGGACCAACAAAGGAAACCAGCAGCAGGCACCTCAACATCATCCGTCATCGCACCATCCACCACACCTCCCATGATCTCTTTTATCTTTTGAACCAAAAGTCCAAATTAAGTTCCATTTGCATATTTGTGTTTGTTGTGACGCGAACTTTCTAATAAGACCAATCTTGAGTATATTATAACAAGTTCTAAAAAAAAAATCCGAGGTTTACATATTCAAACTTGCGAGTGATAATATTAAGTTTTTTTTTACCGAGTTTCATTGCTTTTATGGTTCTAGGTTTTAAGTTTTAGTTTTAGAAACTAGGTTGTGTTTGGCAGCTCAGTTTTTTTTGATGTATTTTGATAATACTATGGTTTTATCACAAACCATAGTTTTCAAAACTTTGAGGTGTTTGGCTTCAACAAATACCATAGTTTTATAAACTGTGGTATCTCCAATACCATGGTTTTTTTGTGGTATTTAACAAATCTTGACCACTTTTTGCTAGATTGAAGAAGAAAAAAATATGGTTTTTAGAAACTGAATATTCGTTGCCTAGGCAATTGAATACTTAAGTTTTAGATTACTGCAGTTTTGAGAAAACTATATTGCCAAATTAGGCCTTAGGGTTTAAATTTTGTGTTTTAGTTGAAGTTTTGAAACGTGGTGAATGAGAGGGAATTTATCATTCGTTCTTATCAAGTTTCAGTAGTTGAAACTTGATGAAGTTTCAAAAACTTGTCCAAACATGTTGAAGAGTGGCCTTCTCCCAGATCCCTCGTCACAACTAACACGAATGTGCAAACAAAATACAAGTTGGATTTCTTATCCAAAAGATACATTGGCTTATAATTGTGAAGTTAAGAGAAAAAGCATGAGGTGTGGTGGGTGAACCGTGATGTCTCTGCCAAAACCTGTATCGTGCAGGAATTCGCACGGGATTAAGCTGTAAGCACACAAGCAATCCACTTTACGGATCACGACGCAATCATGTGGCCCAAAATCCGCGTATCCTAGCTTTTTTTTTTAATGATCCGTCGACCACCGAGAAGGATCCGTCCATCGCTACACTGGACTACCAATGTCCGTTGTGTATCTTTGATGCAAAGCCGGAGTTTATCCTTATGTTGGAAAACATAATTATGCCGACTCGCACCGAGTGTGACAACTGTACATATATGCTTGCCCACCCAGGAGGATCCGTTCACCGTTGTATTGGACAGTACAAATATATCGCACAAATAAACTGATTTTCATTTGATTGAGCAGAGATCATATATAAACTTTTTTTTTGAATCACTGTAATTTATTAAACAGTCTCAACTAATTCCGAGCCTACCAGCGGGGCACGGAACCAGGTTTTACAAAGCTCATTTATTTATTTATTTATTATGGAGCAACATCAACTATATACTGTATCTCTCAAAGTAGAGAGAACGCCGACAGTTGCTGCTGGGCGTGTACAACCACAACGGCTCAAAAAAAACCACAACGGCTCTGCACGTCTCATCGGAGCCTTTATTTTATTTTATACTCCCTCCGTTCCTAAATACTTGTCTTTCTAGGCATTTCAACAAGTAACTGCATATGAAACAAAATGAGTGAATCTACATTTTAAAATATGTCTACATACATTCGTATATAGTAGTCATTTGAAATGTCTAGAAAGACAAATATTTAGGAATGAAGGGAGTATTTTCCGGCCCGACATCGATCTCACCGTGTGATGAGGTGGAGCGATCAGTTGTTTTTGCACGGCGGCGGGCAGGGAATGTACGGGAAGGCGGAGCGTCCATCTCCACACCGGAACGTCTTCACGGGGCGCGTCTGCACCACGCGACAATTGACGCAGCCGTCGCGGCACCTGGGGCCCACGTCGTCGCAGAATTGGGCCCCCGACCAGGAGTTGCAGTGGTCGCAGCACTTGGGGAAATCGTCTGCACGGTCCATGGAATGGAATCAGACGTTGCAGCGCGCGGCACAGATAATTAATTTGAACGACGACGATAAGCATGAGCAACGTAGTACGTACCGTCCGCGTCCGCGGCCTGTGAGTGTGCGAGGATCCCCATGACCACGACGGTCTGGAGAAGTAGGATCGCCACCAGCGTGCCACTCTTCATCGTTGGTTGGTTGGTCCTAAACTTGTCGAGCGAAGCTCTTTTCTTCCCAGTCGTGTCGATCTGCTCGTGGAATGATGGTTTTGTGCTGTGGTTGTGTCTGCCCAAAGCTACAAGCAACTGTCTCCATATATAGCATGCCAATTTTCGGCGTCATCTATCAATTGTTATCTAATAGTGTTTGGGATATAAACGTGTTTGACTCCCGGCTTATTCTTGTAGTGTCCTTTCCCTGGCTTGGACCTGTTAGGCATACATCTCCAATCCTCCGTCTTCCATGTCCAGTGCATGCACCTATTTTCTCCATCTTCCGATTCTCATATCGAATTCAAGTTTTCAATAGGAAAAAAAAAGATAATCAAAGTTAACATGGCGCCCGTGGTCATTATCCTTACCAGGTTCCAGCACAATTCATCTAGAAGAAGGCTGCAGCACAACCTGCGCAGAACAGGACACTACAAGACCACAGAGATGGACTCCCAGGGAGCTGCTTCCGATGAATTATCATGACAGTCCACAGAGATGGAGCTGCTTCCAGTGAATTATCACGACAGTCCACAGAGATGGACTCCCAGAGACAGATCACAATACGGAACAAGGTACAACGACAAACAATCTATACTACTATTAAACAATCGAACTATTTCTTTCTTAACGCCATACCACAATTATATCCAGATTGATTAGCACCGCTAGATTAAATCCACTGAATAAAATCTAATGGTTATGATTAACTTAATCCCGAGTCATGTGTGTTGTTAGCAATTTAGAATGACTGACCGTACTCCACCCGCATAAGAATATTTCACATGTCGTTTCCCTTTAATCCCACTAATCACGCTATTCCATCTGTTAATTCCCCCCTACCAAAAATCTCTTCCAATCCCATAGAAGGCATGCACGCCCGCCGCACGGAGTCATCACCAACCTCCTCCACTCCTCTCGCTCCCCACGCCCACGGGATGCCGCCTAGATCAGAGGAATTGGAGGCCGTCGCTCCGCCATGTTCCGTTCAGGAGCCGAAACAACAGGCACCAATGGCCGCTCCGCAGCCGGCGGCCAACACAAGTGAGTTACACATCCGGCGAGCCGCCGACTCTATCTTTCCCACCGTGCCGCGTCAAGAACACCCCTGTAGTGGCTCTCGGTTTGGTCACGTCTGCGCCATTGGGTTTCTCTCTCAGTCTGTTGTTCATACGACTCTAATAATTTGCTTCTATACTACTATTAAACAATCGAACTATTTCTTTCTTAACGCCACACCACAATTATATCCAGGTTGATTAGCACCGCTAGATTAAATCCACTGAATAAAATCTAATGGTTATGATTAACTTAATCCCGAGTCATGTGTGTTGTTAGCAATTTAGAATGACTGACCATACTCCACCCGCATAAGAATATTCCACATGTCGTTTCCCTTTAATCCCACTAATCACGCTATTCCATCTGTTAATTTCCCCCCTACCAAAAATCTCTTCCAATCCCATAGGAGGCATGCACGCCCGCCGCACGGAGTCATCACCAACCTCCTCCACTCCTCTCGCTCCCCACGCCCACGGGGTGCCGCCTAGATCAGAGGAATTGGAGGCCGTCGCTCCGCCATGTTCCGTTCAGGAGCCGAAACAACAGGCACCAATGGCCGCTCCGCAGCCGGCGGCCAACACAAGTGAGTTACACATCCGGCGAGCCGCCGACTCTATCTTTCCCACCGTGCCGCGTCAAGAACACCCCTATAGTGGCTCTCGGTTTGGTCACGCCTGCGCCATTGGGTTTCTCTCTCAGTCTGTTGTTCATACGACTCTAATAATTTGCTTCTGTACTACTATTAAACAATCAAACTATTTCTTTCTTAACGCCACACCACAATTATATCCAGGTTGATTAGCACCGCTAGATTAAATCCACTGAATAAAATCTAATGGTTATGATTAACTTAATCCCGAGTCATGTGTGTAGTTAGCAATTTAGAATGACTGACCGTACTCCACCCGCATAAGAATATCCCACATGTCGTTTCCCTCTAATCCCACTAATCACGCTATTCCATCTGTTAATTTCCCCCTACCAAAAATCTCTTCCAATCCCATAGGAGGCATGCACGCCCGCCGCACGGAGTCATCACCAACCTCCTCCACTCCTCTCGCTCCCCACGCCCACGGGATGCCGCCTAGATCAGAGGAATTGGAGGCCGTCGCTCCGCCATGTTCCGTTCAGGAGCCGAAACAACAGGCACCAATGGCCGCTCCGCAGCCGGCGGCCAACACAAGTGAGTTACACATCCGGCGAGCCGCCGACTCTATCTTTCCCACCGTGCCGCGTCAAGAACACCCCTGTAGTGGCTCTCGATTTGGTCACGCCTGCACCATTGGGTTTCTCTCTCAGTCTGTTGTTCATATGACTCTAATAATTTGGTGAGATCGGATTTTATCTACGTATCCAACCAGGGCAGACTGACGAGAGCGAGTTTCTTGCCGGATTCGTCCGTCAAACAAGCAACTCCTTGATCTTTACTCATGTTTCTCTTGGTGATGTTCAGGTGTCGCTCTACCCGCAGGGAAGCTCAAGGCCATCGCCACCGACGTCGGCCGCCCCGGTGCAGGAGGAAACATGCACGTGCTCGGGCCTCGGGGAAATTGGCAGCGTCGTCCACGCCCAGGTCTTCGACAGGTAAGAAAATCAACACAAGGATCGAAGGCCCATCCTGTTTTACTTTCTTCCCCTCTTTGTCCACTCTTCGTGCTGAACTGGATCCCGTCTTGTTTGCTCCAACAACAAGGTCCAGCTACCGACAGGGATCAATCGTCCAATCATCAAGAGGTTTGGTGCTCAACTCTTGAAGAAGGCCTAGACCGATCCATCCAAGGCACAGATACCATCCCGTTTCTTCTTGCATGCCTTCTAAAGCAATTTCTTGATGATGGATTCTAAATTGCTCTGGTGGTTTTCAGAACGACGTAGCTGTTCCTCCAGCAGCGCGGGCAGCCCTGCAGCCAGTAAACAAGAAGGTCCCTGTCAAGGCCGCCGCCTCTTGCTGTTACTCGCAGGGGATGGTGAGAAAGATAGAGTCGACGGCTAGGTGGATGTGTAACCCACCTGTGTTACTCGCTGGCCACTCCTGGAGCGTAGGTCGCCATAGCCATCTGTGGCTTCGACGCTCGGCTGCTGCCCCACGGACGTATTCGCCACACCCCTCAGCCGACGCTACTGCCCTCCACTATGTGGCTATCCTTCAGGCATGATTCTGACGCCCTATCAAAACTGGCACCACGCTGCCCAGGCTGATTTTTGCTTTTTACATGCAGGGAAATTAATTATATGCATGTTCTGTTCGGTTGCCTGATGCCCAGTACTGGTGTCTGCGGGGATAGTACAGCCTAGCCTCTTCAGTAGGTGCAATGGCAGTAAAGCTTATGAGCTCATTGTTAGCATGTACGTGAGCAGTTGACATGCTGGTGTGAAGCAGGTATGTGCCTTGCTTATAAATAAAGCCTTGCATGATTTGCTTTTAATTGATGGACTGAGGTGGAGGTGAGAGATGTATAACAACCATCTTGATCCAAATGACAGGGCTAACCTGCTTACCTATAATTTTACCACATCATAAGACTTAGAAATCTATACAATAGGAATGACTAGCTGTTTTGTGGTCTACATGTCTGCATGTAGTGTTCAGGTATGATTCTTGCATACTGTCGACAAGGGCACGATTTATTTTCTGAACTTTTTTTTTTCATTATGTTGAGCTCAGTTTCAACTTCTACCGAGTAGTTGGTAAGCAAGCCTGATGCAGATGTATGGAGGTTATGCATTTCCATTAGCTCTAGAGTTGTCCACTATACCGATAAGGCCTACATATTTTGCTAATGCAGGTTGGAGGGGAACATGAACCCCGGCAATCCAAAATAGAAGATATAAAATAACTGCAGCTCATGCCATGTATTTCTATAACAACAAGGAACAAGTCTGTTTTTTAATATCCTACCACGGCCAAGCAATTTAAGCTTATATGGGTGCTCTCTATTTTTCAGAGGTGCGTGTATTGAGAGCACCCATGATTCAGGCAAAAAGCTAGACAAATTAACAAACTTTGTACAAGTTGTACTTGAAGCCAGTGATAGCTCGTTCAAGGATGCTGATTGTGATTATCCTACTTCAACAACGTGCTTGCCACTCAGGAGTGACAAAGTACAGCATGCTGCTGTTCTTTAAGAAACCCCTTCAACTTATGTATGCAATATGTACTTGTGAAGAACTATGACAGAGCCTTGTTTATTGTATGCATGTCTAATGTATTTTCATACTGAATAGAGTAACGTGCTCTTGCCCCCACGGTCCCGGCACCACGTTTGCAATTGTATTCTTGGTCGCGCGTTGCTCAATCAGGTGAGTCTGTTTTTCTCTCATTTTATTTACATTTTTACACGAATTTGCCGGTGCATTTGGTCCTATCACTGACAACAATTCAAACCTGTCAATCGGGGAAAGATATGCCCATCATCAGTCCTCTACAGTTGAGATGTTGATATGACAAGTTTAATTTGTGTTTAATCTTCACATAACTAATTTTGAATACCATGTATGTCATATAGAAATGTTAAATTCCCTTCATTTTTGGTCACAAATGTCGCACTACAGGTGATGCGAGAAACTCAGGATGGGGGCAAAATGGTCTTGACCACTGGCGAACTCTTCTATCTCACCGACTCCCTTTGTATTCGAGTCCAGCAATTCAACATGTAGGTTGAACCCAGGAGAGAACAAATTATATGCACCTCTTTTAGTATCTTTAAGCAAAGTTTGCATCTCTATCATGTTCACTTGGACAATGACTAAACCTATTATATGTCCTTTCAAGTTCACACAAGAAATTAGATATGTTGCATACTTTACTATCTGACTATGATTTCTTGGTTTGGGATTTCCTTGTCTACTAGCACTTTACATGATATCATCAATAGATAAGTCATGGGGTTTGTATTAAACCTCATGAGACATGGGGATCATCAGACACTACATATATTCTACCCCACCGCCACCCCTCACCAAATTTTTGGAATATGAATTCAGAATGCGTTGATCAAGACAACATACGTACACGCTTAGCACTCCCTCCATTCACAAATACAAGATATTCTAACTTTTGTACGGATTGAATGTATATAGACATGTTTTAGCGTGTTTGTTCACTCATTTTAGTTTGTATAATCTATATTGAAATATACAAACATCTTATATTTTTAAATGAAGAGAATAGTATACAGTAAGCTTCATTTCACCCGAAGAGCTTCCGTAACATGAAAGTTAATTAGTTTCAATATGAAATAAAAATAATACCCACATGAATTTTATAGGTTGCTTTTGATTTAGACGTGCGTTGCATATGCATGCTTACTAGTGATGGATAAGGAGCGAACTCAACTCATACCCCATCATGGCCAACGCCTTAGCGTCAAGCCCGACCATCACTGTACACAATTCATGACTAATCCTCCACTTGCCACATACATAAACCAGACTCTTTTGCATGGTCCAGCTACCACATACATCCATCCATGAGGACCAACAAACGAAACCAGCAGCAGGCATCTCAACATCATCCGTCATCGCTCGGTTTTCAATCCTCAGACTAGCAAAGGTATCACAAAAACGGCAAACAAACAGGCTCTCCAGATCCTCCATGTCCCAGAGCGAGACTCGTTTAAAAATAATATTACCCCTTTATATGTATTGTGAAAGGTCCATACTACACCTTTATACGTATTACAAGGGGATTGTACCGAAGCGAGACTCGTTTAAAAATAATATATACTCCCTCCGTTCACAATGTGATGCATCTTTTGTTTGTCAAAAGTCAAACATGGTTATGTTTGACCAAAGTTATAACATACATTATTGATACCTAAAAAGGTAAATGAATAAAATATAAAAGTATACTTCATGATGAACGCAATGAGTAGGGACAACATTGGTGAAGGATCGTATATTTTAAAAAAGTAATGATTATGCTTCTTATATTCATGGACATTATTATGTTGATATTGTTACTTCATCGTTTCCCAATATTTATACCGTAAAGAGATTACATTATACACATATTAGGTAGCATTCAACATCAAAAATTTTGTTTTTATTGTTTCATGCTATTATATTATCAATCTTGCATGATTTATATGCATTTCTATGTTATTTTATATCATTCTTTGGGACTGACCTATTAACTCAGTGCCTAGTGCCAGTTTCTGTTTCTTGCTTGTTTTTGGCTTTTTAGAAAGTCAGTACCAAACAAAGTTCAAACACAATGGAACTTTACAATGATTTTTTTCTAGACCAGAAGGGATCCTAGAAGGTTCAGGAGGAGGCCAGATGCCTTACCGGATAGCCAAGAGCTCACAGGGCATGCCCCGGGGGTGGGGCACACCCCCTGAGCTTGTGACTCCCACGCAACTCCGTTTGACCTAATTCCACCTTTATAAATTCCCAAATATTCCTAAACCAACAGAGATCCACTCGAAACACTTTTTCTCCCGCCGCAAGCTTCTTGATTTTTGCGATCCCATCTGGAGGCCTTTTCCGGTACTCTGTCGAAGGGGGAATCGATCACGGAGGGCCTCTACATCAACCTTGCTGTCCTTCCGATGATGCGTGAGTAGTTCACCATAGACCTACGGGTCCATAGCTAGTAGCTAGATGGTTTCTTCTCTCTCTCTCTTTGATCCTCAACACAATGTTCTCCTCGATCTTCTTGGAGTTCTATCCGATTTAATCTTGTTTTGCGGTGTGTTTGTTGAGATCCGATGAATTGTGGGTTTATGATCAGATTATTCATTGAAAGTAATTGAGTCTTTTTTAAACTTTATTATGCATATTTTTTATAGCTTTGTATTTCTCTTTGATCTATCTGTTTGGTTTGGCGCAGTGGGAGTGGTGCTTTGTGAGGGTTCAGTCTTGCGATGTCCTCACCTCATGACAGAAGGGGTAGCGAGGCACGTGTTTGTATTGTTGTCATTAAGGATAAAACGATGGGGTTTATTCATATTGTTTGAGTTTATTTTGTCTACATCATGTCATCATACCTCATGCATTACTTTGTTTGTTATGAACTTAATACCTAGATGGGCAAGCATAGAAGCGATCTCGAAGTGGAGGAATAGTAATAGATGCAGAATCGTTTTGGTCTACTTGTCACGGACGTTATGCCTATATACTTGATCATTGCCATGAATAACATGATAACTATGTGCTTTTCTATCAATTTCCCAACAATAATTTGTCTACCCACCGTATGATATTGTTTCGAGAGAGAAACCTCTAGTGAAAACTATGCCCCCCCGGTCTACTTTAATCATATTACTAAAACAAAAAATACCTTGCTGTAATTTATTTACTTTTATTTTGTTTTTCAATTTATCTATCTACCTATACAAGATTTGATCCTTGCAAATAACTAGTTTAAGGGGATTGACAACCCTCTTGCCCGTGTTGGGTGCAAGTATTTACTTTTGTATGTGTGGGTGTTGTTCACTAGGGTTTGTGTGATTCTCCTATTGGTTCGATAACCTTGGTTCTCACTAAGGGAAATACTTACCAGCTACTATATTGCTTCACCCTTTTTGTTCGGGGAAAATCTCAACGCAGCTCACAAGTAGCATGGCCCTGGCTTGTAATATAAGATTTATTTTTAATTTGTGTCGTAGAGTTGTGTTGTGATATTGACGTGAGTCACTATTCATGATCATGCATGATGCATGTATTGTTAGTGCACGATTATAAACGGGGGTGTCACACCTTATGTTGAAAAAATAAGCATTTTGACTCACACCAAGTGTGTCAACTGTTAGTGAGAAGGCAGAAACTCGCAAGGCCACGCAGGGACAAGGCAGAAACTCGCAGGTACAAGAGCACACATACATGAAGCCATTAAATTGCTTTAAGATTCACATACTTGTTTGGTCTTAAGGCCTTTGATTATTGTAGTGCGGGGGGCATCAATGAATGCTTTTGGTGGCTTTTGCCAGAGTTACATGCATCATCCACCCCACCTCCCATGCCTTTTCATTTCATCTTCAAATTTGAATCTACTATATCTTTTGAATCAAAATTCCAAGTTAAGTTTTGTTTGTATATTTGTTTTCGTTGCGATGAGAACTTTCGAACAAGGCCGATCTTGAATACGTTTTGACAACTTCTAAAAAATCCAATGTTTAAATATTCACATAGTTGTTATATCAAGTTTCATTTGCTTTTAGGGTGAAAGCACAAGTGCTCCCTGGGTGGTTTTGGTAATTAATGTCAACATATCTCTTGTTGGACTAACACTTTTACCTAGTATGTTTCAGATAAGTGCAACAATGGAGTGGCATGGACTAGAGGATGTGGAACCCCTTCAAGATGCTAAGGACAAAGGATTGGCTCAAGCTTCAAGATCAAGACTCTACATTTTCTATTTTAGTGATCCAAGATCACATTGAGTCTATAGGAAAAGCCAATACTATCAAGAGGGGATGAGGTGTTTCTTAATGGCTTGCTTGCTCAAAGTGCTTAGTGATATGCTCCAAAACCCTCAACTACCTTCCCACATCCACATATGACCTAAACCAAAGGTCAAACTCGGCCCCACCGATTCTATCTATCCGGCGCCACCGAGTTTCAGATGTCATAGCCACTGCCACAAACCCTAGCAAATCGGTTTCACCGATAGGGATCTCGGTCTCACCGAGATGGGATTGTAATCTCTCTGTGTATGTCCATTACCAAAATCGGTCTAACCGAGTTTGAGCAATCGGTACTACCGAGATTACAATGCAAACCCTCTGGTTAGCTTATTACCAAAATCGGTCCCACCGAGTTTGTGTAATCGGTCTCGCCGAGTTTGCCTGACCAACTCTCTGGTTAGCTTATTACCAAAATCGGTCCCACCGAGTTTGTGTAATCGGTCACACCGAGATTACGTTATGCCCTAACCCTAACCATATCGGTCCTACCGAGTTGCATCTCAGTACCACCAAAAATCCTAATGGTCACTAGGTTTGCTGAATCAGTCCGACCGAGTTTAACCATTCGGTCCCACCGAGTTTGGCAAATTGTGTGTAACGGTTAGATTTTGTGTGGAGACTATATATACCCCTCCACCCACTCTTCATTCGTAGAGAGAGCCATCAGAACATACCTACACTTCCAATACACATTTTCTGAGAGAGAACCACCTACACTTGTGTTGAGGTCAAGATATTCCATTCCAACCATATGAATCTTGATCTCTAGCCTTTCCCAAGTTGCTTTCCACTCAAATCTTCTTTCCACCAAATCCAAATCCTGTGAGAGAGAGTTGAGTGTTGGGGAGACTATCATTTGAAGCACAAGAGCAAGGTGTTCATCATCAACACACCATTTATTACTTCTTGGAGAGTGGTGTCTCCTAGATTGGCTAGGTGTCACTTGGGAGCCTCCAACAAGATTGTGGAGTTGAACCAAGGAGTTTGTAAGGGCAAGGAGATCGCCTACTTCGTGAAGATCTACCGCTAGTGAGGCAAGTCCTTCATGGGCGACGGCCGTGATGGAATAGACAAGGTTGCTTCTTCGTGGACCCTTCGTGGGTGGAGCCCTCCGTGGACTCGCGCAACCGTTACCCTCCGTGGGTTGAAGTCTCCATCAACGTGGATGTACGATAGCACCACCTATCGGAAGCACGACAAAAACATCCGTGTCTCCAATTGCGTTTGAATACTCCAAACCCTTCTCTTTACATTCTTGCAAGTTGCATGCTTTACTTTCCGCTGCTCATATACTCATTGCATGCTTGCTTGATATGTATTGTGTTTGTTAAACTTGTGCTTAAACTCCACTTAAACTTAAGAATATTAAAAACTGCAACTTTTGGCACTTAGTGTCTAATCACCCCCCCCTCTAGACACCTCTTCTCTATCCTTTCAATTAGTATTAGAGCTTTGGTCTCCATTGCCTTGGTTTAAACACCATTGGAGGAAGATGGATGTGTCTACTTTGGGGAGTATTAGACATAGAATGCCTATTCTTGATGGAGAGTATTTTCATGAGTGGAAATATGAAATGCTTGAGATTTTCAATGAATATCATTTGAACAAGTACATTACTAGCCCTTGTGCACCTCATGTTGATCCATTGCACCCTACCCTAGATGAAGATATTGACATGATTCGCAATCTTAGAACTGTTGAGCTCATCATTAGAGGCTTGCCTAGAAACTTGATTAGATGTTTGCCTACTCTCAAGTGTGCCTACACCATATGGAGATTTCTTGAGGAACGATTTCCAGATTATTCCTTGAAAAATTTAGACGAAATTCTCCATAAGTCTATTGCCTTGAGTAAGATGAACTCTAGTGATCCTAGCTTTGGTGATTGTCTATTTGAGCTTACCAATCTCATGCGTGCTAAAGGAAATGTTGGAATCATTAGCGATATCATATCCCAAGCTATAAGAATTCATAAAGGTAACCATTGTGATGATCATTTATCTAATGAATTACCCTCTCTAGGAATTGATCAATCACAAGATGATGTTGAACATGGATACTATGATGAAGATGATGATAGTGACTATGATCTTGATGATGCAATGATGCATTTTGGTCTTATGGCAAATCTTCACGGCTACATGGTTGGAGGAAAGGAATGGGTCCTTGATAGTGGATGTACTGATCATATGACCGGAGATAAAGATATGTTCCGTGAGCTTGCTGAAAACGACGGCCCTCGAAAATATGTCACTTTTGGTGATAATTCAAAGGGTAAGATGGTTGGCCTTGGTAAGGTGGCCATCTCACATGATAGCTCCATACAAAATGTCATGCTCGTTGAATCCCGTGATAATTCAAAGTAGATTGCCAAGTGTTTCGTAGAGACAATCATAAAATGGTCTTTACCGGTATACGTAGAGGAGATATTTACATTGTTGATTTTACTAAAAAGGCTCAACCTAGAACTTGCTTAATTACCAAATCTTCTAAAGGCTGGTTGTGGCATAGAAGACTAGGTCATGTTGGTATGCGAAATCTTGATAAGCTTATTAAAGGTGATCATATCCTTGGAATAAAAGATGTCATATTTGACAAGGATAGACTTTGCAGTGCTTGTCAAGCAGGGAAACAAGTTGGAGGAAGTCACCGCGCGAAGAACATCATGACCACAAGAAGACCACTCGAGCTACTTCACATGGATCTCTTTGGTCCAAATGCCTGCAAGAGTCTCGGTGGTAACTCATTTGGTCTAGTCATAGTTGATGATTTTTCAAGATTTACGTGGGTGTTCTTTCTTGATGACAAATCGCAGGTCCAAAAGATCTTCAAAAACTTCGCTAGGAAGGCCCAAAATCAGTTTGACGTGAAGATCAAGAAGGTTCGGAGCGACAACGGAACGGAGTTCAAGAACGCAAATGTGGACACCTTTCTTGACGAAGAAGGGATTTCACACGAGTTCTCGGCTACGTACACACCTCAACAAAATGGAGTTGTTGAAAGGAAGAACCGGACTCTTATCGAGATGGCGAGAATGATGCTTGATGAGTACAAAACGCCAAAGCACTTTTGGGCGGAAGCGGTTGAGACAGCTTGTCATGCAAAAAATCGCTTGTATCTTCACAAGCTACTCGGCAAGACGGCATACGAGCTCCTCACCGGTAACAAACCCCAAGTTGGATACTTTCGAGTATTCGGCTCAACGTGCTACATTCTTGATAAGCATCGTCATTCTAAATTTGCTCCTAAATCTCATGAAGGTTTCCTACTTGGTTATGGCTCAAACTCTCACACTTACCGTGTCTACAACAATTTCACCCGAAAGGTTGAAGAGACGGTAGATGTGAAGTTTGATGAATCTAACGGCTCGCAAGTAGAGCAATTGCCAATTGATGTAGGAGACAAAGACCCTTCGGAAGCAATTCAAGACTTGTCCATTGGCAAGATTCGTCCAACGGAAGTGAAGGAGAGTACCTCGTTCGTCCAAGTGGAAACTTCTACCTCACGACAAGGTGAACCAAGAGTTGATACGGAAGCATCCACAAGTGGGACACGCCAAGATGAAGAAAACGAGGAAGCGCACCAAGATGAACATCAACAACCTCCTTCTCCACCACGAAAGGAGAACGACAACGTCAACAATGAAGAAGGCCAAGAAGAAGCACAAGATGAAGAGGATGTTCCACCCCGACCCAAGCAAAAGCTTTCACGAGTTCGAGCAAGAATTGCTAAGGATCATCCCGTCGAGCAAATCTACAATGATATCCAAACCGGGAGAATCACTCGCTCTAAAACTCGTTTAGCTAACTTTTGTGAACATTACTCATTCATCTCTAGCATTGAACCTATGAAGGTTGAAGAAGCATTGGAGGATCCGGACTGGATAAACGCTATGCATGAAGAGCTACACAACTTTGAGAGAAATCAAGTGTGGACATTGGTCGAGAAGCCTGA
Organism: Triticum urartu; assembly: GCF_003073215.2. Taxonomy (NCBI): domain Eukaryota; kingdom Viridiplantae; phylum Streptophyta; class Magnoliopsida; order Poales; family Poaceae; genus Triticum; species Triticum urartu. The sequence continues at coordinate 600,934,675 of NC_053026.1, forward strand.
CAACAACCACAACATCATTGGTACCAAATGGGTGTTTCGCAACAAGCAAGATGAAGATGGACAAGTGGTTCGCAACAAAGCACGTCTCGTCACCCAAGGCTACACACAAGTTGAAGGTATGGACTATGGTGCGACATATGCTCCCGTTGCTAGACTTGAGTCCATTCACATCTTACTTGCTTATGCTAATCACCATGATATCACCTTGTACCAAATGGGCATTAAAAGTGCTTTTCTAAATGGCAAAATTGAGGAGGAAGTTTATGTTAAGCAACCTCCCGGCTTCGTCAATCCTAAGAAACCTAATCATGTTTACAAACTTCACAAAGCCCTTTATGGTCTTAAACAAGCTCCTAGAGCATGGTATAAATGCTTGACCAAGTTCCTTATTGAAAAAGGATTTAAAATTGGTAAAATTGATTCTACTCTTTTTACTAAAAGGGTTAATGGGGAACTATTTGTGTGCCAAATTTATGTTGATGATATCATATTTGGTTCAACTAACCCTCATTTTAGTGAGAAGTTTGGAAAGCTAATGTCGAAGAAGTTTGAGATGTCTATGATGAGTGAACTCAAATTCTTTCTCGGTTTGCAAATCAAGAAAACTAAGGAAGGTACCTTTGTCTCTCAAACAAAGTACACCAAGGAGTTATTCAAGAAGTTCAATATGCAAGAATGCAAAGGTATGACTACACCCATGCCTACTAGTAGACATCTTGATTTGACCAAAGATGGTGAACCGGTTGATCAAAAGGTTTATCGCTCTATGATTGGTTCATTGTTATATCTATGTGCCTCTCGTCCCGATATTATGCTAAGTGTGTGCATGTGTGCACGATATCAAGCTGCTCCTAAAGAGTGTCATCTTAAGGCTGTGAAAAGGATAGTGAGATACCTAATCCATACACCAAATTTTGGCATTTGGTATCCTAAGAGGTCCTCTTTTGATCTTGTTGGCTACTCCGATTCGGACTATGCCGGAGACAAGGTTGATAGAAAATCCACTTCGGGTACTTGTCAATTCCTTGGTAGATCTCTTGTGTCTTGGTCTTCCAAGAAACAAAACTCAGTATCCTTATCCACCGCCGAAGTGGAATACATTGCCGCTGGTTCATGTTGTGCTCAATTACTTTGGATGACCCAAACTCTTAAAGATTATGGGATATATATGAAACATGGTCCATTGCTATGTGACAATGAAAGTGCTATTAAGATTGCTCACAATCCCGTGCAACATTCTCGAACTAAGCATATTGAAGTTCGTCATCATTTCATTCGAGATCATGTTGCAAAAGGGGACATTAACCTTAAGCATGTTCGCACCGATAAGCAATTGGCAGATATATTCACTAAACCACTTGATGAGAAAGTGTTTTGCAGGTTGAGAGGTGAATTGAACATCATTGATGCTTCAAACTTGGAGTAGGAACTCCATTTGATACATGCGGGGCATGAGCCTATGACTAATCCTCGATATTTCTCTTATGATGCTATTCATATGTATTGGATATATTTGTACCTTGCATGTTATCTAACCCATGTAGGTACTTGGTTGAATCTAAATCTATGAGATTTCAACTCACTCACATCTTGAGCAATCTCTACATCACCAAGTCTCTACACAATGGTGGTTGAAGACAAGGAAGCACGAAATCATTCAAACATATCCTTTGGCAAATTCTATGTTGAGTCTCATGATTGTCATTTTGGATACACAAGTGCTCTTCCTTGCAAAGCTAACCCATGTCGGTAGATGAACTCAAACTCCAAGTGGTGCTCCCAACCCTTGATGAACTACATCAACCTTGAGCAACCCACACAAGTTTAACTACATGAGCAAGATCAACACCACCACCCAAGGTATGTTATTCCGTCTTAGAGAAGCTTTACTCCAAGTCATGAGTCAAAGAAACTCGACCAGATGTGAATACATCAAAAGGCTTAAACGTAAAATGGTAACCCCATTTTGAGCTTAAACGATGAGTATGACCTATGATCAAGTTCTCTCACTTGACTCCTAAGTCAATATACTCTAACATAGGTGACTTTGTCGCCGACCATCTCTATATGAAGTTCTCGTGTGTCTCTCCATGCTTTTGTCTCTTGCATATTTGTTTCCCCTCATCTAGAACTTTTAGTTTCTTTTCTTTCCTTTTTGTTCTGCATTTTCTGCATCCAATTCATTGCAAATCTTTCAGTAAATTCCTTGCATATCCTTGTGAGATCTTACTTATCTAGTGAGCTGAGGTGACAAGTGGTTTCACTCTAATGAACTCGGTCACACCGGTTTGTTCTCTTCGGCCCAACCGAAATATTTCGGTGCAACCGAAGCACACAACTCGGAGTCACCGATTCCACCACAGGAAAACCAACTTGCCACTTATTCCTGATTTCTGGTTGCTCCAGCTCCACTCAATGATTCTTGTCCTCTACCAGCATCATATTAGACATGCTGCTTTGCTTTGTGACTTGAGGACCAACCCATTTGTATCACATGTCCAGAAGAGCCCTTCTTGGAAATTGATGTCAAAGGGGGAGAGAGAGATCACATCAAAGCTTAATCCTTCCTATAGGGGGAGAAAGAGAGAATACTCAGGGGGAGAGAGTTTCTCAACTAGGAGAAAGTAATATCATCAAAGACCCCAGATGCTTGGTGTTCAAGAGGAGAGATGTCACATGTCTTTAAGAGGGGAAAGACATGTTTGGTTGCTTGATTTAGCTCAAGCTCTGTTGTTTCCTTTTTTGTTGCTTTGATTTTCTGTTCCCTATCTTCTCCCAATATCCCATGCAGATTCAGGGGGAGCAAGACATCTAAGGGAAGGAAATCTCTGATTTTATTGCATATCTTTACCTTTGGGGACATGTCTATATCCAATGTGGTACTTAGTACTCACTCTACATGTTATCCCAGTCTTGGTTCTCTTGTGGTTTCTCTTGCTTGCTCTGGTCAGTAGGTGTATCTGTGTTATTTAACCTTGTTTGCGCAGGTTCATCCCATCCTAAGCCAACTCAAGACCACAAGGTAAGTATATGCATCACAATCATATGAATGAGAAGTTCTTGCTGATGTACATACTGTTTGCAAGAAGGACTCATGAGCATGAAGGTACATTTCTCACATTCACATCATTTGCTCTGATGCAAATAGCCAAGATACATGTAACACCTTGCTTACTCTGTCATGTTTACGCATTCACATGATTGCATACATGTAGGGGGAGCCTATGCATGTTACATGTCTTTCCAAAGCTTTACTTGCTATTCTCTATATCTTTATCTAAAGCTTTGATGTATGTTGTCATAAATTACCAAAAAGGGGGATATTGAAAGCACAAGTGCTCCCTGGGTGGTTTTGGTAATTAATGTCAACATATCTCTTGTTGGACTAACACTTTTACCTAGTATGTTTCAGATAAGTTCAACAATGGAGTGGCATGGACTAGAGGATGTGGAACCCCTTCAAGATGCTAAGGACAAAGGATTGGCTCAAGCTTCAAGATCAAGACTCTACATTTTCTATTTTAGTGATCCAAGATCACATTGAGTCTATAGGAAAAGCCAATACTATCAAGAGGGGATGAGGTGTTGCTTAATGGCTTTCTTGCTCAAAGTGCTTAGTGATATGCTCCAAAACCCTCAACTACCTTCCCACATCCACATATGACCTAAACCAAAAGTCAAACTTGGCCCCACCGATTCTATCTATCCGGCGCCACCGAGTTTCAGATGTCATAGCCACTGCCACAAACCCTATCAAATCGGTTTCACCGATAGGGATCTCGGTCTCACCGAGATGGGATTGTAATCTCTCTGTGTATGTCCATTACCAAAATCGGTCTCACCGAGTTTGAGCAATCGGTACTACCGAGATTACAATGCAAACCCTCTGGTTAGCTTATTACCAAAATCGGTCCCACCGAGTTTGTGTAATCGGTCTCACCGAGTTTGCCTGACCAACTCTCTGGTTAGCTTATTACCAAAATCGGTCCCACCGAGTTTTTGTAATCGGTCACACCGAGATTACGTTATGCCCTAACCCTAACCATATCGGTCCTACCGAGTTGCATCTCAGTCCCACCGAAAATCCTAACGGTCACTAGGTTTGCTGAATCGGTCCGACCGAGTTTAACCATTCGGTCCCACCGAGTTTGGAAAATTGTGTGTAACGGTTAGATTTTGTGTGGAGGCTATATATACCCCTCCAGCCACTCTTCATTCGTAGAGAGAGCCATCATAACATACCTACACTTCCAATACACATTTTCTGAGAGAGAACCACCTACACTTGTGTTGAGGTCAAGATATTCCATATATGAATCTTGATCTCTAGCCTTTCCCAAGTTGCTTTCCACTCAAATCTTCTTTCCACCAAATCCAAATCCTGTGAGAGAGAGTTGAGTGTTGGGGAGACTATCATTTGAAGCACAAGAGCAAGGAGTTCATCATCAACACACCATTTATTACTTTTTGGAGAGTGGTATCTCCTAGATTGGCTAGGTGTCACTTGGGAGCCTCCAACAAGATTGTGGAGTTGAACCAAGGAGTTTGTAAGGGCAAGGAGATCGCCTACTTCGTGAAGATCTACCGCTAGTAAGGCAAGTCCTTCGTGGGCGACGGCCGTGATGGAATAGACAAGGTTGCTTCTTTGTGGACCCTTCGTGGGTGGAGCCCTCCGTGGACTCGCGCAACCGTTACCCTCCGTGGGTTGAAGTCTCCATCAACGTGGATGTACGATAGCACCAGCTATCGGAACCACGACAAAAACATCCGTGTCTCCAATTGCATTTGAATACTCCAAACCCTTCTCTTTACATTCTTGCAAGTTGCATGCTTTACTTTCCGCTGCTCATATACTCATTGCATGATTGCTTGATATGTATTGTGTTTGTTAAACTTGTGCTTAAACTCCAGTTAAACTTAAGAATATTAAAAACTGCAACTTTTGGCACTTAGTGTCTAATCACCCCCCCTCTAGACACCTCTTCTCGATCCTTTCATAGGGTTTTAGGTTTACGATTTGGGGCTTAGGGCTTACAGTTTTTTTTAAGTTTTAGTTTTAGAAACTTAGGGTTTAGGGTTTGTATTTAAGTTTTAGTTTTGAAACTTAGTGAATGTATCATTCATTCTTATCAACTTTTAGTAGTTGAAACTTGGTGAAGTTTTAAACACTTGTCCAAACATGTTGAAGAGTGGTCTTGTTCCAAATCCCTTGTCACAACTAACACGAATATGCAAACGAAATAGAAATTGGATTTTGGATCCAAACATTTCAATAGATTAAAATTTGAAGTCAAGAGAAAAAGCATGAGAGGTGTGGTGGGTGAACCGTGATGTCTCTACCAAAACCTGTCTCATGTAGGAATTCACACGGGATTAAGCTTCAAACACATGCAGGGGTCTAAGGGCATGTACAATGGTTGATAAGATAGTCTTATCTTAAATCTTGCATGTAATTTAGAGAGGACAAAAAAAGTGTGTACAATGGGTCATCTCTTAGCCTTATCTTCAATAACTAGCTATTCCTAAAAATATGGTGAGACATATTGTGCTAAGAGATCATCTCTTGTCTTCTCTTAAATAAGAGAAGACCAACCTTTTCTTATGGGCTCTCTCTCCTCCACCTCATCATTTATCCTACGTGACACTCCTAAGATAGCACCATTGTACATGCCCTAAACACATGCATGTGATGGTCCACTTTACTGATCACGACCCAATCATGTGGCCCAAAATCCATGTGTCTGCGTGCTACGAATTGTCGTCCACCGAGAAGGATCCTTTCATCATTGTAGTGAACAGTGCAAACTCAGTCGTGTATCTTTCGGTGCAAAGGAAGGAAAAAGGAAGCCTCATTGGGTTTCTTGGAAAACTACGACCCAACCTAAGGGAATGGGAGGCCTAGGGTTCAAGGATTTCGAACTCTTCAATCTCGCAATGCTCGCTAAGCAGGCATGGCGACTGCTTCAAAATCCTGACTCGCTAAGCACTCGAGTGCTAAAGAGCATCTATTATCCAACCACAGACATCCTCCAGGCCGAGTTGGGGAACCACCCAAGCCAGATTTGGTGTGCCATTGTTGAGGGTAGAGATACCATGAAGCAGGGCCTGGTAAAACGGATTGGAAACGGAGAAACTACAGACATATGGAATCACAATTAGCTGCCCAGAGAAGAGTCGTTTAGACCGTATGGTTGCCGTGTGTTGAATCCGCCAACAAGGGTCTCAGAACTCATAACCAGAGCGACAACGTCATGGGATAGACAAGTGGTCCAAGCTACATTCTTTCTAATGGATCCTCAAGTGATCCTTGGAATCCCGCTGTGCACCCGAAACATATCTGATTTTTGGGCCTGGCACTATGAAAAACATGGGACCTTCTCGGTCAAGTCGGCGTATAAGATGTTGGTGGCTACGAGGGAACGCCGTGAAGCATGGCTAGAAGGAGCACCAGGCCCATCTAGCACCAGGGCGGAAGAGAGTTCATGGAAATCGCTATGGAAGACTGAAGTTCCTGGGAAAATTCGAATGTTTTTATGGAGGCTTTCAAAACATTCGCTTCCAACAAACGATATTAGAGCACATCGTCATATGTCTGACTCCAACCTGTGCGGGATTTGTGGGATACGAGACTCATGGCGTCACTCCCTATTGGAATGTACAACATCGAAAAGTGTTTGGGCATTGGCTAATGCGGAGATCACACATAAAATCACAGCAAATTCTGAGCCAAAAGCAAAACAGTGGCTATTTACATCGATGGATATGTTAACTCATGAAGAATTTGTCAACATGGCTGTTACACTATGGGCTATCTGGCATGCTCGTCGGAAGGCAATACATGAAGCAATTTTCCAAAGCCCCCAAGTGACCCACAGCTTCATTGACAGGTTCCTCAAAGATTTGTCCCTGATCAACAATAAATCGAATGCCCCAATGCGGAATACTACACCTCATCAAGCAAATCCGAAACCAAAGAGGCCTCCTGTTGGATACTGCAAGATCCATGTTGACGCGGGAGTGCTAGGAAGAAGAGGAGGATCAGCAGCTGCGGTTTGTAGAGATGAGGGGGGGATTACTTGGGTAGCTCGACTCTGGTATTAGAAGGAGTACTTGACCCGGCCACACTTGAGGCGATAGCATGCCATGAAGCTCTAGCACTTGCTGAAGACCTACACATACAACAATTCGTTGTAGCATCCGATTGTCAGCAAGTCATCTCAGATATTCACATGAGTGCAAGAGGAGGATACGGGGCGATCATCAGCGAGATTAATGTCCATGCAGCTGCACTCCATTGTACTTTTTCTTTTGAGTCTCGTGTTGTGAATTATGAAGCACATAGTGTTGGGGAATGTAGTAATTTCAAAAAAAATCCTACGCACACGCAAGATCATGGTGATGCATATCAACGAGAGGGGAGAGTGTTGTCCACGTACCCTCATAGACCATAAGCGGAAGCGTTATGAAAACACAGTTGATGTAGTCGTACGTCTTCATGATCGACGATCCTAGTACCGAAAGTACGACACCTCCACGATCTGCACACGTTCGGCTCGGTGACGTCCCACGAACTCACGATCCAGCAGAGTGTCGAGGGACAGCTTCGTCATCACAACGGCGTGATGACGGTGATGATGATGCTACCGGAACAGGGCTTCGCCTAAGCACCGCTACGATATGACTGAGGTGGATTATGGTGGAGGGGGCACCGCACACGGCTAAGAGATCAATGATGAACTTGTGTGTCTATGGGGTGCCCCCCTCCCCCGTATATAAAGGAGTGGAGGAGGGGGGAGGGCCGGCCCTCTATGGCACGCCCTGGAGGAGTCCTACTCCCTCCGGGAGTAGGACCCCCCTTCCCTAGTTGGACAAGGAGAGAAGGAAGGGGGAGAGAGGAAGGAAGGGAAGGGGGGCACCCCACCCCCTTCCTAGTCCAATTTGGACCAGAGGGGGAGGGGCGCGCGGCCTACCCTGGCTGCCTCTCTCTCTCTCCACTAAAGCCCTTTAGGGCCCATATACTCCCCGGGGGGTTCCAGTAACCCCCCGGTACTCCGGTATATGCCCGAACTCACTCGGAACCTTTTCGATGTCCAAACATAGGCATCCAATATATCGATCTTTATGTCACGACCATTTTGAGACTACTCGTCATGCCCGTGATCACATCCGGGACTCCGAACATCCTTCGATTCATCAAAACACATAAACTCATAATACCGATCGGCACCGAACATTAAGCGTGCGGACCCTACGGGTTCTAGAACTATGTAGACATGACCAAGACATGCCTCCGGTAAATAACCAATAGCAGAACCTGGATGTTCATATTGGCTCCCACATATTCTACGAAGATCTTTATCGGTCAAACCGCATAACAATATACGTTGTTGTTGACACCAGATTTTGGCACGGCGAAGAACTTAACTAAGATGGCCTCAAATGGAGAAGTGCTCAAAGTGAGAAAGTTCCGTATCGTCAAAAGGAAAAACTTTGATATTTGGGCCATAGTCATCCGGTCTCATCTCTAAGGCCGAAGTTGTGTTCGAAGTACTTAGATTTTGTATTCAGAACACTATTCGGCTGATTACACCCCCAAGACATGAATTGTCTTCGTCTCGTCGAAACAATCGATTTTGATATAAAGATCGTCTCAATCCGAGGTCATATGCAAAAGTTAGAGCCCGCACAGCACGACCCTCCAGTGAGCAAAAATATGACGCCCGGAACCAGACACATATGTGGGTATGTGTGATGTGCTGCGTGAATAATTAGCTGTCTTGCACGAGCGATTTGACCCTCGAGATGACCTGTGATGAAAAAACGTTCAGCGTGAAAGTTGTTCGTCTCGTCGAAACGGTCATGATTGCTTTTGGGATCGTTTCCATCCGAGGTCCTTTGTTACCACAAAAAGGACCCTCAAAGTACAGCCAGTTTAAACCGAACAGTTTTGGAAAGTTCGGATAAAACCAGTCCGAATTTGACTAGGGTTTTGGACGTGAATTGATGTTTAAGGAAAGCCTAGATAAATCCTTTGCTTGTACGGGAAGTCCATCCGCCTCTTATATATGTTGGGGGTGACGGCCGATTGAAACAACACCAATCAAATAAACACATCTACTACTTTTTCGTGTTCATCTATTTTTTATCTCTCCCTTGTATATTTCTTCTCGTTCTTTGCTAGTTCTTCATGCTGGAGTGTAGGATCGAAAGTATGTCTAGAGGGGGGGGTGATTAGACTACTTGACCAAATAAAAACTTAACCTTTTCCCAATTTTAGTTCTTGGCAGATTTTAGCTATTGTAGGACAAGTCAAGCAATCATCACACAATTCAAGCAAGCATGCAAAGAGTATATTGGTAGCGGAAAGTAAAGCATGCAACTTGCAAGAATGTAAAGGGAAGGGTTTGGAGAATTCAAACGCAATTGGAGACACGGATGTTTTTCCCGTGGTTCGGATAGGTGGTGCTATCCTACATCCACGTTGATGGAGACTTCAACCCACGAAGGGTAACGGTCGCGCGAGTCCACGGAGGGCTCCACCCACGAAGGGTCCACGAAGTAGCAACCTTGTCTATCCCACCATGGCCATCGCCCATGAAGGACTTGCCTCACTAGCGGTAGATCTTCACGAAGTAGGCGATCTCCTTACCCTTACAAACTCCTTGGTTCAACTCCACAATCTTGTCGGAGGCTCCCAAGTGACACCTAGCCAATCTAGGAGACACCACTCTCCAAGAAATAACAAATGGTGTGTTGATGATGAACTCCTTGCTCTTGTGCTTCAAATGATAGTCTCTCCAACACTCAACTCTCTCTCATAGGATTTGGATTTTGTGGAAAGAAGATTTGAGTGGAAAGCAACTTGGGGAAGGCTAGAGATCAAGATTCATATGGTAGGAATGGAATATCTTGGTCTCAACACATGAGTAGGTGGTTCTCTCTCAGAACATATGAGTTGGAATTGTGTATGTGTTCTGATGGCTCTCTCCACGAATGAAGAGGAGGTGGAGGGGTATATATAGAGTCCACACAAAATCCAACCATTACACACAGTTTTCCAATCTCGGTGGGACCGAATCAACAAACTCAGTCGGACCGAAAAGGTAAACCTAGTGACCGTTAGAGATTTTCGGTGGGACTGACATGCAACTCGGTAGGACCGATATGGTTAGGGTTTGGGCATAACGTAATCTCGGTGAGACCGATTACACAAACTCGGTCAGACCGAGTTTGGTAATAATCTAACCAGAGAGTTGGTCAGGTAAACTCAGTGGGACCGATTTGCTCTTTCGGTGAGACCGAAAAGTTACAAAAAGGAAACAAAGAGTTTACACTGCAATCTCGGTGGGACCGATTCGCTCTTTCGGTGAGACCGAAAAGTTACAAAAGGGAAACGGAGAGTTTGCAATCCCATCTCGGTGAGACCGAGATCCCTATCGGTAGAACCGAATTGCTAGGGTTTGGCAGTGGCTTATGACAAGTGAAACTCGGTGGCGCCGGATAGAAAGAATCGGTAGGACCGAGTTTGGCTTAGGGTTTAGGTCATATGTGGATATGGGAAAGTAGTTGAGGGTTTTGGAGCATATCACTAAGCACATGAAGCAAGAGGCTCATTAAGCAACACCTCATCCCTCCTTGATAGTATTGGCTTTTCCTAAAGACTCAATGTGATCTTGGATCACTAAAATATAAAATGAAGAGTCTTGAGCTTTTGAGCTTGAGCCAATCCTTTGTCCTTAGCATTTTGAGGGTTCCACTTTCACATCCATGCCATGCCAATCATTGAGCTTTCCTGAAATAGTCATCTTGGAATAGCATTAGCTCAATGAGCTATATGTTGTTATGAATTACCAAAACCACCTAGGGATAGTTGCACTTTCAATCTCCTCCTTTTTGGTAATTGATGACAACAT